>NC_047557.1:25213507-25251007 GCF_012275295.1 Melopsittacus undulatus | reverse complement strand
CCATAACATTATTATTTACTTCCTCACCTGTCTTCTACTCACTTTCTCTTCTCCACTTCAGCTCCCCAAGCTGAAAAGTAAGATAAGATGGTTCAAGATAGTCTAAAAGCCTACCACTGCTGAACAGAGGTCTTCCCCACTCCCATCCCAGCATACACCTCTGCCAGCACTAATGATCAAATGATCACTCTAGGAGCCAATTCAGTTCACCAAAACAGCAGGAAATTAACACAGTAAGAACCAAAAAAAAACCAAAAAAACCCCAACCAACCAAAAGCTGACAGGTTTTCTCCTGGGTTAAGCAAATTGAGTGAGGCCAGCAAAAGGTTTGACTAGTATCAGAGACCAGAGAACTGGAGAGGAGGAGAGGGAAACAAGACCTCTGAATTAGGATGACATCAATTTCTGAAGGGACTTCACTTTTGGTCTGTTTAGAGTGCAGAACTGCTACTGGTTTAGACTGCTCTGACTTGTGGCTGCTGAAAAAGCCTCAAATCCCCCTCCTTTTTCACTCCCTAAAGGTACTAAATTACCTGCTCTGGACTATTCAAGAGATGAATGCCAGTGTCATCTCCTGTAGTTGCATTATTATCACTATCAAGTACATCTCTGGTCATAGGAAGGGCACACATTCTCACTGAAGGTTGACAGATGAATAAAGTATGCACAACATGAGTGTTCTGAATGTATAACAAAATCAAGATCCTCCCTGCTTGGCTGATAAAATTCCACCTTCCTAAGCCACAGTTGCAGGAACTACTAGTGGATGGCTAGAAAAAAAAAGTAAAATGGTACAAGGATAGAGCAAGCACACACTACTACTCTTCACATGTCTCCCGCAACCTCCAGTGATTTCCAACAAATCAGGTTCTGTATGAGCTAGAATGTCACTTATGTGCTTAAGGCACCAAATAAAGACTGCTCTCCAGCATTAGAAAGACCAACACAAGAAACACTTCCCTGGATAGACTAAGCAAGCTCAGTAGAGCTCTGAAGATGAGAAGGAATTTCTCAGTTATGCTACTGAGTAGCTTCACTATTGAAAGGACATGCATCTTTTCAAAACCAATGTTACTATTAACCACGGTATATGCTAATACGCCATAGATTCAGCCTAAGCACACAGAAACTCCAAAGCTGACAGCGTGTATTGGCTGGATAATGAAATATCTATGCTGACTTAGTGAAACCTAGAAATTCATAATAGTGGAACTGTAGAGGGTACAGTGCCTTTTTTTGTTATTGTTGTTGTAGTATAATAAATTCCATATATTAACGCTATGCACAAGTATAGCACAGTAAAATTGGCACTGTGCTAATTAGTACCTGCAGAGCTTAAAATATCCAGTCTCAAATATTCCAATTACTTACACACATTCTTGGGTTCACCAAGGCTACATATGCACACAGGCATTACAGACTGGGGCCTACAAGGAAAAGTCAGGGAAAAAGATGAAGGAAGGAGTAATTTTAATACCATAAACTGCCATGTTGTCTTAGCCATGAGTACTGTCTGATTTGGACAAGATTTCTAGTTTATACATTCATTCTCTTGATAGTGACAAAATCGCCATAAGAGAAAAACTTTCTCTTCAAAGAGTCAAAATGTGACCACACAAAGGTATGCACGTAATGTAGCCCTCCTACATCTACAGCTTAAATAACTAACTTACCATGACACTTAAGGATAACTTTGTAAGCTTGGCTTTTGTGAGGAATTACTACTGTAAACTCAAAGAAAATCAGGCACAAGTTTTTTCGAAGACAGAAAAATATTTTAAGTTAAAAATTACTTGTTTAACATTTTGACAGCAACTCCATTTCTAAAGATTTCTCTAAATAACCAGGGTTTCACATTCTGCGCTTGCTTCTGAACACAGTTATTTCCCAGCTTTTGCAATATACTCATATAGGAATGCAAGAGCAAGGGATTTTTTAAAATCCTTGCCATAGCCACAATTGAAATTTTCTTTTTGCCCTGCTGAGAAAGTCTGCCTGATTAGGGCATCCCTGAATACCAGCAGCCAGTGGGAACATGAAGGAGGCAGAGGAATGTAAGAATCCAACAGATGTAATCGGGAGGAAAGTGCCTAAGTTTGGACTACTCAAAAAGCAGAGGATGATGACTGGGGTTCACGATTTTGCTGAGGTACAGAAAGATGCAACTTGGATGGTCAAGGGTAATGAAGAGAAAGGCTACTCCAACAAGAAAGCTGAAAAAGCATTTCAGATGAACTGAAAACAAGAGTTGGAGAGAAGTGAAAATTTATCAGCTCATCACAAATAGGTTCTGGACTGGCAAAAACTCAGGGGGAGAATGGCATGGAATAGAATAGGACAGCTGAAATTTGTAAATGCTAAGGAGCCTGAGATCTTTGCTTCTAGAGAAGGAAGAGCAAAAAATAGGACCTCTAATGTGATAATAATTGGGGTTCCACAGATCTCCATATCATTTTCCCTTCTATTACCCAGTCATCATCTTCAGTCAAGACTTTTGGAGAAAAAGCATACAAGCAACTTCCTCTTTTCCCTCCCCCAACTGGGGATGAACTGGAAGTGTTATAATAATAAGCAAAATTAAACAGAACTAGTCATACTGTGTGTATAATCAATTAACAATACGTCAGGAAAGAGACCTAATACAGTTTTAAGAAAATATAATGCACCTCCTGATCCAGAATGAGTTTTCCACCTATATAATACATGCAATTTAATAATAATTAACTCAAAGTCAAGCCAGGCTGGATTATGCAGCTGTAACTCATCTTCTGTACATAAAGCACTATCACAAATTAAATTTTTTTATTTTTTTTTAGCTTTCCCATAGATCCACATTCTAATTCAGCACAAAGTGATTACCTGTAACTGGTTTATCCACATAGATGAGTATGTGACTCCATGCCATGAGTAAGAATGTAAAGAAAAAAGTACGTACAATCAAAACCAAGACAACAGTACTACATGCATGCATAATGGCACCAAACTAGGGTTGCCAAGCAACTGTAACTACTGTATTTCCAAACTTCTGAAAGAGTGCTTAAAGAATTTAAGTTTGCAAAGACACAGTTTTGCATATGTTCTTGCCCTTCCCCCTTAATATCGCATCATTACCAATGCATGGTGATAAACCTGATGCGCAACATAGTTTTACCAGTTAAAATGATGATGTCAGTAGATTACTTTGGTCAGCATGGACATGCACAAGACAGTTTTGCCTCAGAGGGGAGAAGATAATTGTAAGCACAAAAACCCCAAGATGCCAGAACCATGGGTTTCACTAAAGGCTTTGAAGTCTTTTGAGAAGAGGTAATGAGATGGAGAAAGGAAGGTAAAGGAGGCAATCTTTTAAAGATCTGCCCATTACTAATTTGAATTTGTGAGACACTTCTAAAAAGGAAACAGTGTTTAGGTCTGCTGAAAAGGTAAAACAAAGTAAATCAAAATCATAAAAAACAAACAAGCAAAACCAAACAAAACAACACTGCTCTTTTCATAGCTTTTTAAGATATCTGTGGACCCTGTTTGGTATTGCTGAAATTTAAAAGAAAGCATGCATTAAAATACACAGGGAAATAGGAATCCCTTCATGCAAGTAGTTTTCTGGAGTCTGGAGGCAACTTGCACCTACCCTTCAGCTAATTATATGGGCTGGCGACTATGTATGCCACAGATGTTAACTCAGATAGCACTATGTAAATGCAGGTGCACCCAGTTCCCATAATGCAGTTGTTTATGTTAAATTAATAACTCTAAAAGACCAAAGCAGCTTTCAAATGCAGGCCAGCTCTGGGCTTTCTGTATCTGCTCCCAGTTCCAGGAGTACTACAGAAGGTACTTAAAACATATCTAAGTAGCCCTGAACCACAACAACCACATTTGGCTAGTATGAAACCCAAGTTTAAGACTCCAGGAGTGAGCTGCTGATAACCCTAGACAACAAATGCACAATGCTCCTGCACTCTGAGAATGGTTATTTAATTTGGATAGAGTCAGCTTGTATCCAACAGTGCATGCAATACATTCACCTTCCTGAATCCCTGAGCTCTTGGACGTGAAGTGTGCAGGTATTAAATCGCGTTATCACACAGACTCAGTATAGCTGAACATCTCTGCAGATCATTCTTCAATACCTGTACAACGTAACATATCCCATCCCTTCCCATTAATTGCGCTAACAATCAGTTGTTGCATACAATTTTCTAATTATAACAAGAATACATAAAGGAGACATGAATATCTTATCAATATATTGATGTTAAAAATGAGAGCTAGTGCCTGTGGCTAATGGAAAACAAGCAAGTAAGCAACCATCCATAATCCACATGGTGGACAGAAGACTGAGGGAAAAAAAGCGATTTACACCAGAAATAGCAGAGTTCTTGAGTAATAGGAAAGTGAGCTACTTTTGTGCTTGAATTAGCTATAGTCAGCCTACAGCAAAAGCAGTATCTGTGCTCCCTGCAATAATTCATATTTGCACAAAATACATCCCGAACTCACCAGTAAAATAACTTAATTTAAAAATAGGCCAACAGTTTTGTGCAACTTGCAGAACTTCTGTGCTAGCAGGAAAAAAATTAAATACAATCACAGTGTAAACTGCTTGGCAATATGACGATATTTTACAAAGAGAAAAAATAGTACCAACACCAGCACAACAAGAAAAGAACAATCTTGGGAAGATTCCACAGTTTAGGAAGGCGGTTTTAAAAAAAGAGTTGCTCCACAAAAATCAATATACTTTCCCCATAGGTTCGTGATGTAAAATTCTATAATCAAGGCTTGTAGATCTGTAATTATGGTATGTCAGCCACATTTAAACAAGAGTGTTAAAAGATTGTTAAAGTTAAACTAACACAATTGCAATGTGAATTGTCTTAGTCTCATTCTAATCTACTGGTGTCACTTCCACTTAATCAGATAAAAGCTATGGGCAAACGTCAGTGCTATTTTCACATAACCCAACTTTGTTTGCAGTAGTTTTTAAAATCATTGCCAATCTGAAATAAGAATAAGATATTTTCAAAAAGATTTTTCTAATCAATTCCCTCACTAGCCAGCATGTTGTCTGAGTTTGGATTTACTAAGACTATTTTGAAGTAATTAAACCAGAAGTATTGGTTGTTGGAATATAAGCCACAAATGCAGCAAACATTATTCATGCCCATCAAATTTACTTTTTCTGAATGTCAAGCTAATGAAAATAGCAGTCACCAAAAGCCTGGCTATAAGATTTGTCAAAAAAAGCAAACGGCTCTCCCTATTCCTAGTTTATGTTTCCTTCACTGATACATGCAATATAAGAAATGCGGATAAAGTACCCACAACCTACAATATTGTCTCTTGAGAGAAGTGCACAAAAAAATTCATATACGGCTAAAAAAATCCAAGAGCAGAACAGCTGCTTTACTCTTAGTTTGAAAAAAGTGATGAGTTAGGTAACTAACAAGAGAAAAGAGTGTGCTACAGTAGGTGATTAAGAAAAGACAAATGAAGCATCAAAAAAGTTCAATACATCCTAATAGTTCTTGACCCTTACCTTTTTTGATATACTCTTATAGCCTGACTATTGAACATACTTGAAAAATCACTGTTACAGGCAAAATTCAATGTATTTTTCTAAACTGGAAATGCAGAAAAAAAAAAAACTAACAAAAACTAATCAAAGTGTTAAGTCAGTCACTTTATGGCTTATTTAATAAGCCTCTGCGTGAATCTTCTTACACATCAGAAATACCTATATAGTTGCCATAGTCCAAAATAAGAGGACAATGTTAATGTCCTAAATTGACTCAAGTCACATGCATGCCTACTGTAGTAGATTATATAACTAGGCTTTTGGTTGGAGAAGGAACAGTGGAGTGGGACTGAGCCTTCTTGTATTTGTGTTTACAACCATTAGGAAAGTGGGAGCTGCTGATGTACTGCTGTATCATCTCCCCTGCAGAGAGTGTAAGATAACATTCCTTTTTTTGAGTTACTTTCACTTACAGTAGTATGCAAGCTGCTGCAGAGTAACTGTGTATGTGTATGTTGTTACTGTACAGCAAACAGAAGCTAACCTTATTTATTCACACAGCCATTCTCCAAAACAAATCTGAATCCTGTCACTGCATGTGTAACATTTCCCTGTGTTTTCATCCCTTTCTTTGTGCTGACCCTGAAAGTTGTACAGTTGTGTGGTGAGATGGGCCAGGCAGGCCTATTTGGTTTTTTTCAGTCCAGGTTATTTTTGAGTGGATCAGCTCCCTGGATCACTGTAACTGCACTAATATCCAGTGGGAATTTAAGCAACCTACTCTGTAACTGAAATATACAGATGGGTGCCCACCTAAACCCTCTAAATCCTTCTGCAGGTCAAAAAGCAGAAAACTCTAAGACAGCCCCTCAGACTTAAATTAGCCTAAGCCATCATGGACCAACATCAAGTCTTCTCCTGTCACAAGCAGCAACTGTTTCAGCTCAGAGGAATGCCCACCTATACAGTATCCCTGTAACATACTGTAACTTATTAAGCATCGTTTTTAAGAGGCCGCAGACTTTGTATTAGGCCTACAAAATAGTTCTCAGGAATAGTCAGACATTGCCTGAACTTATCTTGGCCAGCCTAGACAGGTCTTTTTTACTTCTTTAACTGTAACCACTGTCATGACCAGGTAACAATTACCTGATTTGTTTTATTTTTTGCTCAGCTTTGTACAGTTGGACAGTATAACACTATTGTATTGATTTTTGTTACTAACAGAAATGAGCTCTAACTTAGAATTTTAAAAAGCAGCATAAAAGATCAAATCTTATGAGAGCAGGAGCATGAGGTGACACGAGAGCCCTTAAACACACAGGCACAGGAAGATGCTGACATGCCCCAGTGCTATAAACAGTTCATCAGTAGTCAAATATTGGTCAAAAGAGTGCAATTCTGAGACATGGCTAAAATCAGTTTTAGGATAACAAAACTATTCAATGCATGTAAAGCACACCATATGCAGTCCATTCAGCTAAAAAGTGGAGTACAAAACAATGAAGGAGAACTAAGATGTGGACTTTTCTACATGCATTTCTAAATGCAGGCTCTGAGAAGTACAAACCAATCAACATCATACTCTTCTCAACAAAGGATTTGGGATGCTGATAACTTGTTTGAATTTGTTGCCTCCTCACTACCAAACTGAGCCAGTGGGTTTAGAACCCAGGGACCCAGCAAAAAATTCTAGTACATCAGGGGAAATGTTATTAGAAATATTAGAAATATAGAAATATTAGAAATAAAGTAGAGACATTAGAAACACTGTATATAATAATTTTGCCTGTATTTATTTGAACTGTGTTAGAGTCATTGTAACTGTACTAATATCCATCAGGAATATTAGTAACTTACTCTGTAACTTGGATGCAACAGGCTTGTACCAAAACCAAAGCCAGCATCAACAGACATCTGCACATCAAGTGAACAAACAGAAGAGCCACACCAACCAGTAAACTGCTCACACAGCTATTAAGTTTTAACCTCTTGTTATAGGCTCTCTCAGATTCACTTAAGCTGCAGAAACAGAGAAATGAAGAAAAAGAACATGCAAGCACTAGAGACAGTGGCAGACACTGAGCTAGCTCCCACGCAGTAATCTTCACAACCAAACTTGGCCTCACTAGGCCACTTCCAGGTCCAAGGGGACATGGTCACAGGGCACAGCACACCTCACTTGAAAATGCAGACCTGCACCAGCTCTGCTGGGGTCTCCGCACACTCGTTCATTGCCTAGTAAGACTTTCTACTCACTGTTTCCTAATCCACAAATACAAGCAAAAGCTTGTTCAGGTAACTTCTATGGTGATTTGTCAGTAAGTAATGGTCATCTGAAGTGCTGTTCAGTATTACCATACAGGTCTCTCAGTAAAACTATCAAACAGCAGCAATAAGACAGTAATGAAACTTCTACAAACTACAAAACTAAAATTGTGTCTTATTAGCTACAACAGCTTTCTCAGAAGTTTCTAGCCAAAGAAGCTATACTTGTAGCTAACAAAAATACACAGACTGAAACAGGACCTTATAATCATATAATCAGTTTCTTGCTTATGGCAGTACTTGAGAACTGCTCCCCATTGGGAGCCTAGGAACAAAAAGCGCCTGTATCTTGTGTAAAGGGAGTGATAAATCTGTATCCACTTTACTCTTAAAGTCCTGCCTTTCAAAGCTAATCAGCTATTAGAAAGTGTGCCCATCTTACTATTACTAACTGAAAGTAGACAGGCCATAATACAACGATTGTATGAAACTGGACTATTTAACATCCTGACATAGCATACATACTAATTCTCTGAGCGAGAGCAGTTTTTGTAGGGTGTACCCTTAATAAATCCCACAGTGACCAAATATTTCAAGTCAAAGCCCGGTGTTTACAGTGACAGTAAGAGGGATTCAGAGATAAAACTGCAACTTTTCTTAAAAATTAAGACTGTGTTAAAACTAGGCAAAGCTGAGACTGAGGGGATGAATTTACCATCATTTTTGCAGTATTAGGTTTCAAATTAGAAACAACCCGTTTAACAGTTATTTAGTATGTGAGTAAGGCTTCATGCTGCACGGTGTCCAGCGGGACTGCCCTGTACGCTGACGGGTGTGACGGAGTGGGTCCCCTTGGCTCTCAAAATCATTCAGGAAACAGCACAAAACTCCCGTTTAACGGTCGTCTCGGCAAAGAAAGGTTCCCGACGGCGGGGAGCGAAGGGGAGAAGCCGTCACCCATAGCACAACTGATGCCAGAGCCTCCGTCCAGCACACCCCGCAGCCCCACCCAGCGCCACCCCACCGCCGCCAATCCCGGGCCCAGCCGCAGGCACGGCCGGCAATGCTCGAAGTCCCGCTGGCGGAGCCTCGCGGCAAGGCCCGCTCCCCGCTCGAGGCGGCGGGGGCCGCCGGTAAAGTTCTCGGCAGAGCCAGGGCCGAGCCCTCCCTCTTCTCGTCCCCTCAGGACCTCCCACAACCGCTCCCAAAGGCCAAGGCGATGGCCCCGGTGCTCTCCCCCAGCGGCGGGCGGGCGCGCACCCACCGCCTCACGACGCCGATCTTGATCCTAATCTGCTTCAAGCGTGGATCGGCCATGGCACTGCTGGCGACGAGCGGCGCAGGTGCGGAAGGTTCGGAGAAAAAGACTGCGCCGTGACTGCGCAGCTTGACCCGCGCATGCGCCAAGACGGCAACTTGAGCGGCAGCATCGGCAGCGGGGGCGGTGCTACGCGCTTACCGCCGTTGCGCCGCCTCCTCCGGCCCAGTAAAGGCGTCCCCATGGCGACGCGCCGGGCCGGGGGTTGTGTGTCGGTTGCTGTTAGTTCACAGCGCCCACGCAAGAGAAGAGTGATTCCACACCAGTTATTCGGAGGTGGTGTGACTAGTGCCACTGTGGTGCCGGGGAGCGCGGGGTGACCATTAGATCCAGCTCCCAACCCCTGGTGTTGTAGTTAGCATATCTAATGCCACGCTGTAGTGCGAGCAGCCATCTCTGAGGACAACCTGGTCACGTATTTGTCCTTTTCCCGTCATTATCAGGCCCTTAAGGTCCTGTGCATTAAGCAGACAAAGGAAACAGATTTCTCCTTCCCCTCCCTACCAGCCTCAGTTCCTGGGCACAAGGCTGATCACTCATGTCCTTACTGCCCTTGAAGGTCCCAGGCACCCAGACAGCCTGGTGGTGTTGATGACCCTGACGCAGAACAAGGACGGTAACAGCACCAGAGCACTGCCTGTAAAATAAAACACACAAGGCCTAATGGGGAACATGGACCAGAGCTGCTGCTGGACAGGGAGTGAGACTAGGACCTGCCCAGGACACCTCCATTGTGTCTTCTGCTTCCTCCAAAGACTGAAGGAGTGACTTGTATTCTTTTGTATAATTTGAGTCTAGGTTATGATTGTCAAGTTGATATAGCAAACCAGTTATTAAGAATTGACCCAGTTCTCACAGGGTCAAGGTGAAATTGTAAGTTAAGCTGTGTTACAAAATTCTGTACTATGCTACTTATAAGTTTTACTATACTGATTCTGCTTGTAGAAACCCTGTGCCATCCCAATCATAAATTCTGTGCTAGAATAACTTTAAAATCCTTTAAAGCTTTAATTGTAACTACAACTTAGTACAGTCGTCATTCTGCAAAAGTTCTCGAGAAGAACCTATCTGTTCCTTTAGTGTCAAGGGACTGACAAGCAAATAAAGAGACATCATTATCACTGACAGCTCAGCTCCAGACTTATGACTGTCTCACAGCTCAAGAGCTATTTTCCTTCATGATTTTACTTAGTTGAGGCTAACCATTAAAAAACAAACCAAACAAAACCCCTTTGGGTCTGTGTTCAAAAAAAACTTCCTTATAATGAGCATTTAAGTTGATAAAGAAAAAATAGCTTAAACGAATAAATAAAGTTAAATATAGTGGAGTACAGTTCAGGAAGGTTTGTGGAGGCCTTTTTTTTCCCCATGTCCTTTTGTCCTGCATTAGCCACTTGCCCTGACTCTCAACACTGCCAGTGACCGATATCTCTTGAGAAAACTTGTCTCCAAGGGAGGATGTCATGTTGTTTTTGATGACATGACAGTTACAGTTCATCAGCCAATAGCCACGGGAGTGCAGCTGGCACCACTGGGTCCTGTTCAGACATGGCAGAGGGAGAGCCAAGATTGCTCAAGTCTGTGGGGTTGTGTCTTACCTGCAGAGAAGAACAAATGTGATCCCTGTGACAGAACACAAGTCAAGGACCTGCAAGCTGTGCCAGCCCCAACAGAGCCATAGCTCAGCAGGTTGTCTCTGCAGGAAGACACAGGTCTCAACATCAACAGCCTGCATAACCCTGTGAACAGCTATGACCTAGAGGCAAGTTCACAGATGTATTATGTATTTGATGTGCAAACCTGCCATTTCCCATGCAGGAGGAGGAGGAAGGAAAGCAGCATCCTGGCAGGCACAAGGGAAAATGCAGCACCTTACTTTGATGAAAATTCAGATCTTTTTACTCTAGCTTTAGAAAGCTGTATTGAATCATGCTGAGGTTGAAGCTGTTCTTTAAACAATCCCAAGGCGGTGCGATTACACTACATACCCTTTGAAAATACAGACTGCTGCAGGGAAAGCTGCATTACCACTGTGCACCTGTACATCAATTATTTTTTCAAAAATAGTCTTTGGTGTCATTTCTATATCTGACATAGTTGTTCCATAAGTGAGAAGGCTAACAACAAATAACAGTACAAAAATAAAAATTGCCTAGAAGCAACAGTATTAAGAAAAGTAACTCATGTTTCCAAGTGCTACAAATATTTTATCTCTAGCCTTGAAGCATTAACTTGCATCACTGACAGTGTTTAGGCACAGCTACTGTGTTTTAAAAGTAGAATACAATTATTTTCCTACTGCTAATTCAGATAACAGCTGATACTATAACAAATCTGAGTTCATATTTAAGCATATGTGATGATAAATTGAAAAAAGTGTGAATTGTGAATGATGAAGTATACATCTAAAGCGTGTTTGAAAGCATGATCTACTTCATTTGTACTAATACATATTTGTAATATGTATTACAAATACCAATACAATATCAAGGAAAATATGTATATCGTTTTCCAGGATAGACACTTCCTTTTTAATTAAAGGATTTTTTTTTTTTTTTTTTTTCCCCCAGGACTCCTTTGAAACCATTTCTAGCTTAGGGAGTCATAGATATGTTTCCATTTCAATTACTGACATTACACCAGAGTTGAATACACTCCATTATGAAGATTATGAATCCTATTGTATCTTTTAGGTGGTACAGAAACTGTTGAATTTTCAAGGAATTTCATTGTTCTGCTTGTGTTGCATCTGGTTGAAGGTTTCTCATAAGATCTGTTGATTCTAAGTAGCTATGTGCATACTTTTGCAGAGAAGCAGGTGCCTAAACCTAATTTGCCAATGGTCTAGCTATGCAGATAGATGGAACAAGTAATTCTGTACATGGGACCTTATACATATCTTTACATATTCCCCTGTATTGCTCCTTCCAAGAACATTACATGTAAAACTACAGCTGCTGTGATTAGGGTTTCCTCGCCTCTAACCAGTATCATCTGGTCATATCAGCTTTCACTTGGCTCCAAATAAGGAGTATTTCCAAAGCAGTCTGTTATGCATGCTTTTCACAAATTTAGTTGAGTGGGTGTAATTGTCACTGCCAATATACTATGCCTTCTGCCTAAAAAATCTAGCTAAATCTTATTTATTTCTTCTGGATAAGAGCACATTTAGTGATTACTGATCATTCACATTTCACTTAAGAATAAAGGACTGGAAGCAGCTAATCTGCCTGATGAGCTCAGATCACTGCCCACATAAACAACTGGTGTTTAATAGGTGTTTAATCGGAAATTTTCACAGTGCACCTGATTTGCATGCAAGGAAGCATGCCAGGCTGCAAAGCCCTGCCTACAACTCATAACATTCTCTGTGAAAGATCAGCTTAAAAAGTTAATGCCACATAGATGCTTTGTCACAAGAAAAGAATGGAAAGACTCAAAACTATTACAGTATGCTACTAGTCCCTGTGATATTAGCAATTCTAGTTAATACGTCTGTCAATTAAAGACTACCCATAAGAAACACACAACTTTTAAGCTGAGGAAATAGTGAGCTTCATTACCCTGTATTCCATCATATCTCTTCTTACCTTTTAATTTGTTTCTTTGGCTTTAGTAAGGGAGTTTCTAAAATAAGAGGATTGTTGCAGTGGAGCTGGTTGGTCTTAAAATGCTAGTTCATTTAGACTATAGAGCCATCACATGTGTCAGCTCATATAGTTCAAATTAGAGATCTTATGCATCTTTCACCTGTGCTGCTCAGGTCAGAGCATACCTTTCAGAAGGCGTTGCAGTCATCTTTAAAGTCCACTGACCCCCAGTGGCAGTTTCCATCATCTCATCCATTACCTCTGTTTAGACAGCTTGAAAAAAACCGTGGCCATAGCTGTGCCAAATTTGCTTCAGCTGAAGACTGAGACCATTGCTTTAATAAGTAAATGCTCAATGAGCATTTGTAGTATTTTATTTATCCATCAAAACCATCTGTGCAGCTTGAATATAATTTAATTTTAATTTATGATAAAACAAAATGTGGAAATTACTTAGTCTTCTTATTTTATCCTTCTTTTTTTTTTTCTCGTGGGAAAACCAATTTTCATTCAGCCTCCCTAAAGGCTACGACATAGGATCATAGGTTCATAGAACAGTTAGGGTTGGAAAGGACCTTAAGATCATCTAGTTTCAACCCCTCTGCCATGGGCAGGGACACCTCACACTAAACCATGTCACTCAAGGCTCTGTCCAACCTGGCCTTGAACGCCACAAGGAATGGAGCATTCACAACTTCCCTGGGCACATTCCAGTGCCTCATCACCCTCACAGTAAAGAATTTCTTCCTTATACCCAATTTAAACTTCTCCTGTTTAAGTTTGAACTCATTACCCCTTGTACTAGCACTACAGTCCCTAATGAAGAGTCCCTCACCAGCATCCCTGTAGGCCCCCTTCAAATACTGGAAGGCTGCTATGAGGTCTCCATGCAGCCTTCTCTTCTCCAGGCTGAACAGCCCCAACTTCAGTCTGTCTTCATACGGGAGGTGCTCCAGTCCCCTGATCATCCTCATGGCCCTCCTCTGGACTTGTTCCAACAGTTCCATGTCCTTTTTATGTTGAGGACACCAGAACTGCACACAATACTCCAAGTGAAGTCTGACAAAGAGCAGGGTAGAGGGGCAGGATTACCTCTTTTAACCTGCTGGTCATGCTCCTTTTGATGCAGCCCAGGATACGGTTGGCTTTCTGGGCTGCAAGCTCACACTGCAGCTGACTTATGTTCAGTTTCCCATCAACCAACACCCCCAAGTCCTTCTCCGCAGGGCTGCTCTGAATCTCTTCTCTGCCCAACCTGTAGCTGTGCCTGGGATTGCACTTGGCATGGTTAAACTTCATGAGGTTGGCATCAGCCCACCTCACAAGCATGTCAGGATCCCTCTGGATGGCATTCCTTCCCTCCAGCGTATCAACAGAACCACACAGCTTGGTGTCACCAGCAAACTTGCTGAGGGCAATCAGTCCCACTGTCCATGTCACCGACAAAGATGTTGAACAAGACCGGTCCCAACACTGATCCCTTAGGGACACCAGTTGTTACTGGTCTCCAACTGGACACTGAGCCATAGACCACAACTCTTTGCTTGTGGCCATCCAGCCAGTTCTTTATCCACCGAGTGGTTCATATATCAAAATGATGTCTCTCCAATTTAGAGACAAGGATGTCATGTGGGACAGCATCAAATGCTTTGGACAAGTCAAGTAGATGATGTCAACTGCTCTACCCCTGTCCGTAAGCTCTTTAGGCTATCATAGAAGGCCACCAAATTGGTCAGGCAGGATTTCCGCTTAGTGAATCCATGCTGGCTGTCACCAAACACCTTGTTGTTTTTCATGTGCCCCAGCATGCCTTCCATGAGAATCTGCTCCATGATTTTGCCAGGCACAGAGGTGAGACTGACTTGTCTGTAGTTCCCTGAGGCATCCGTTTTCCCCTTCTTGAAAATGGGGGTTATATTTCCCTTTTTCCAGTAGTCAGAAATACTATTTGATAAAGGCAATTTGATTTTGAATAAAAGTTAATAGTGTCTTCCTTTTATATATATATATTCAGTAGATAAAATTAACCTCTGTTAATTGACCAGCACAAAGCTAGGCTCCGTTTAAGTGCACAAGAATGAATTTCTCTGGATGTGACCATACAACATAGTATCAGTATCCCTTGTAGTGTAGACCTCTTGACACACTTTCTTATCAGGTAGTCATCCCTGGTCAAATATCCCTCTGAAATACTTAAGAGAGTTGCTCAACACCACAAATGCAGGCAAGCAGGACAAGCCATGGGATGGGGCAAGCATAAAATGGGTTGCTGCTTCAGAATTTGCAAAATACCTGCTGAAAATGATGAATCAATGGGAGCTGTGTTTTGTTCCAGGAGAGGCTTAATTATGTTGGGAAGCTAGGTAGGAGGGGAAGGAAACATCAGGTAGAAGCTGAAGAGAGTCAGAAGCAAATTCTGTTCCTGTTTCTGCTTTCGTACCTTCTCCAAACACTGCAGGGATGGATTCTGATTTCATCTATGCTTCTGTAAAAAGGAAGTAGTCCACTGGGATATGGTGGCATAAAATCAGAAGGAAACCTACTCATCTTCAGCAAAGTTATAGTGACAGTACAATTCACCCTGGGTAGAGAAGGCAGCAATGGTGATTCCTCAAATATGACACTACTGGGGAGCACGGGTTACAAACCAGCTCTCTCATACGGTTTTCAGGGTTAAACTGTGTCTATAACAAAAGCTAAGCTACAATTCAAACCTTTTTAGCTCACTCAAGGCTTTTTTAAAAGCAGTTTTTCCTAGCTCAGGCCAACCATTAGATAAAGAGCTGAAAGTAGTGAGAGAAAAGGGATTTATGTGCATGCATCAAAAGGTGAATATATTCCTTTGCAAATTATTTCCATGGGTTCCCTATATACAAACGAAGAGATATGTGATGTAACAATTCATTGTTCTGACACACATTACAATGATGATGTGCAGTTTTTAATGCATGGTGTTACATTAAGCTTAGCTCATGGTCTAACACCATGTAACATAAATTTCTGTGAAGGGAGTAACATAACACGATACTGTCTCTTAGAAGACACACGTGATTTTTTCAGATCACCTACTTTTTATCCATGAATGCCCAATCCAAAAATCAAGGTGGCAGATGAAAGTGGAGTGAATGAGTATCCGCAAACCAGAGTATTTATCTTGTGTACTTTTGCTCATTGCTACCTGCAGTCAATGACTCTGGTCGATTTTTATGTTGTAATGCATGAGCAAAGTTGATGGACATATTTTTTTTGTCACCCCCAGTTAGATTTTATTCAGGGTCAATCAAGGGAGACCTGACAGCAGTTAAGACTGTAAAACACACTGAGAATCCCCACAAGTGTTTATTTCCCAATAGAGAGAAGAGCTTTGATTATGAAACTGTCACCAACCGTATTTTAGCTTTTTTTGTCCTATCTTTGAGGCAGATTTTCTGATTTAATTTATAGCTTATTTTAAAATAATAATATCCATGTATGTGATTCTTATTGGAATTAAATAAAAGTAATTATTGATTTGACAATAACTGGATATAATAAAATCTCTAGTGGAACATCAAATTAAAATCTGAAGTTTAAAGAACGCACAGAATAAAGCTGCATGTGATCAATCTTTTTGGAAAAAAGGAAAAAAAAAGGTAGCTTTTACATACTTATATGTACTTATGCACTTGCTTATTTATCTCCCCTGCAAGTCGTTAGAAAGATTTAAGACTTTTAAAGAATTTTTATACAAAATACTTGAAACCAGTCTTCAATGACTGCTGGATTCCTAAGTTATTAACTTAATTTTTAATTGAATCCTGTCTGAGGTACAATACAAAGCAAAACCATCAAGCTCATGGACATCAACTGACATCTGTGTGGGTTTGACTGATCACATGCTTCAGTGCAAAGTTTAAATACCAGCAAAGGGAATTCCTCCATTTTTTGGCCACGTCTGAAAACTGCAATTTTTACCAGCGACTGAACACCCAGGACAATATTCTCCAATGAAGAAACAGTCTTTGCCAGTGCTCAGCAGACAGGAACATGTTGGTAGTACACAAAAGTAGAGGACTGCAAAGTAGCTGGCACCAGATAGGCAGATCGTGCTAATATCCCTTATGGTGCTGAATGTGATGTTCTGAAAGCTCCTCATGAGCCAGTAAAAAAGGAAAATAGTATCTCTAGTCTGTAGTATCAAGGTGAAGCAGTATTGAGAAAGTCTAAGGGAGAGCAAAAAAGTGTGCTTTTAATAGGACAGCAATCTTTATTAACAGATAAACACACTGCCATATAGCTCGACACTGTAAAGCAACTGGCAAGAAATTACGCTACGTTGTGAATAAAGTTAAGCACTGTATAGTGTCAGTTTAACACATTTTAAATAGTTTGGAAATTGGTGTGTTGTAATTGGATAATTATCATAATGTAGGAGGTTCTGCTGAGTTCTTGCAGGATTCTGTTCACCAGGTCTAAGCTATTTGATATATTTATTAATTATGGAAGAGGAAGTATAAAATAATTGCTAGTAAAGCCTGCTGCTGGCACAAATGGTGTTGACATTGTAAGTAATAAGAACAGATTAGTTCTGTAAAGCAATTTGGATTGCTGGGTAAAATAAACTAATTCAAAATACGTAATTTCAATGCTGGAAAATCAGGTTCATACATGTAGGAGACAAGAATATAAGTCAGACTTAAAGAGTGGAAAACTGTGACTTAGAAACTAGTAACCCTGGAAAGGGACTGCTGGATTGGATGGCTAACCAGTTGAACATGAGCTCAGTTGCAAATACTATGGCTGACAAAAAGCAGCTATCATCCATTAATATACTGATATATTGGTATTATGTAGAAGTATTAATATCTAGAAATGTCAAGAGTGAGGCTTTGGCTGTAATCACATACCCAGTTCTACATTTTAAATTGGAAAAAAGCTTTAATTAAAAAGGTTACTCCTCCCTCCCAACTCTCTTTTAAACCTAGAGATATTTAAAGTTTGTAGGTACTACCTGCCCATTACTGACCATGGACAAAATTCCTGTAGGCATGCAGAGAAACATCTTGGTGCTGACCACACACAGCATGCCACATCTGTGACTAGTTTAGAAATCCCAGCAAGGCTTTTTGCCACTTCATCATCTTTGAAGTGATTATTTGTTGAGGGAGGTGATCCTGCCACTCTACTCTGCTCTTGTGAGACCTCACTTGCAGTATTGTGTACAGTTCTGGTGTCCTCAACATAAAAAGGACATAGAACTGTTGGAACAAGTCCAGAGGAGGGCCACGAGGATGATCAGGGGACTGGAGCACCTCTTGTATGAAGACAGGCTGAGAAAGTTGGGGCTGTTCAGCCTGGAGAAGAGAAGGCTGTGTGGAGACCCCATAGCAGCCTTCCAGTATCTGAAGGGGGCCTATAGGGATGCTGGTGAGGGACTCTTCATTAGGGACTGTAGTGCTAGTACAAGGGGTAATGAGTTCAAACTTAAACAGGAGAAGTTTAAATTGGGTATAAGGAAGAAATACTTTACTGTGAGGGTGGTGAGGCACTGGAATGGGTTGCTCAGGGAAGTTGTGAATGCTCCATCCCTGGCAGCGTTCAAGGCCAGGTTGGACAGAGCCTTGAGTGACATGGTTTAGTGTGAGGTGTCCCTGCCCATGTCAGAGGGGTTGAAACTAGATGATCTTAAGGTCCTTTCCAACCCTAACTATTCTATGATTCTATTTGCTATTTCTTCTAGTCCATATCTTAACCAAACTTGCTCTGAATTTAGAAGACCATGGGTAAATACCCAGTTTTTCCTGGTAGGGAACCATTTGCAGTGGAGTATATAAAAATATTAGGCATGGAAAAATCACTTTTTCTCCAGTTAGTGCTGCTTCATGTTTGCTGTAATAATTCCATATGATTGAAGTAGATCAAGAAGGAATAACAAAGCATCCGAGTAGTTAGGTCACCTCCCAGTGGAAAACATTCATATGCAAAATGTAAAACCTGAGCAGGTGGATTAGGGAAGGCTCCCATCTCAGAAAGCCACCACCTACCTGCCCATATGGATCCTGTCTTAGGAGAACTTCCTTGGCAGAAGAGAGAATTCAAACAAGATAAAAGCTCAAACCACTGACCTACTGGGTGAAGCGGTGGCATCAATGCATTTAGGCTTTTAAAGAGAAGATGTAGCTATCTAAATCCATTAGTGAGTTCAGGCAGGGCATCCTGAGTATAAGGAAGCACCTGAAAGTACATCAGAGAAGCACTGAAAGGCCAAATTTGAGATAGAGGTATGGGTTTCACACAGGAACTTTTTGTAGTGCTCTGCTTAGATTCTAGTTGGGAACATGCGATCCCCCAGTGACTGTAATGGTAGCCCAGGCACTCAGTATTGTTGCTGAGAATTTCTAGAAGTGCACAGAAGTTAGACTAAACATAGATGCTTCTATTTAGTTAAAAAATCAAGCAAAATCAAATTAATTTTAAAAAGCCCCACCTGAAAACAGATATAAAATGCTGATAACCTCTATTAAAGCTTAGATATTCTCAGCATTAATGCAGTATATTAGAAAGATTCTCCTACTCAGTTGCTGAAGCAAATCTTGGGGAATTAGTATGAAAATGCTTAATCTTTAAGGTCAGCATGGACTTTATTGAATTAATTCTTATGTCTTCAAATCCAGATATTTATTACTTTTTCTACCAATACTGTGATGCTGATATTGGCTTTTGCACTTTTTCAAATGTTTCACTGTACCGAAAAATCTCAGTTTTCTTTGATGTTTGTTTTAGCTGAACGGCAGGTATAGCAAATATTTTTGTCATTTAATTGGCATTGCTCATGCAAAACTCAGAAATAGATTGAAGGCTGAAAACTCAGAATTGTTTTCTCATCTATGAATAAAAAGAGTAGAAAACATAACATGGACAAAACCCTAATGGTGACGGGTCAGATTTCCAAAGATATTTTGGTGCCTGGAGATGGAGACAGATGACCAGTGGGATTTTCAAAATCCCTCCTACAGATTAAATGTCTAGCTCCTATTGACTTCAGGGGAAATGAGGCACTAGCCCCTATAGGCACTTCCGCTAATCTCACTAGCCATTTATCTGCATGTTAGACCCCTATGTATTAGGTCCTGGAGACAGGAAATAATCTCTTAGTTCACTAAATAACATAATCATTTATTTTGAAGTCTGGCTAGTTTTAAATACATTTCCCTTTTATAAGGAAAAAAATTGATGTGATTAAATGCAATTAATTAAACCAGTTTAGTGCATTCAAGTTTTTAGTTTCAACCCCAATGCATTTTGATACAAACCCCAAACAAAACCATTATTTAGGAAAGAAAAGTCTTTTGCTGCTTTCTGAAATAATATGAATGTAAAACATAAGCATCTGAACAAATTACAATAATTCTCACTGTGTATATTTATATGTTAAAATAGAAAAGATACTGAAATGTATCAAATATACATTGCAAATATGGTTGCAAATCAGCATTTGTTTATTATTATTCCAGTGAGAAGAAAGTTCATTACCAAACAAAAAATGCAAAGCAAACATAAAAACAGCTATTTAAATCAAGTTTTTTTTTCTCATTGTTTTTAATCCTGATTAAAATTGGAAGTTTAAATTACTATGAGCAGGTAAAGACTAAAAAGGATCTGTAAGATACAGTCCTGTGAAACAGTCACAATCTTTTAAATCTGTCCTTTCCAGAACAACAAGAAATGTTGCACCTTGTTCTCCTGTTTATTAACATAGACCTAGGAAGATTTCTGTGCTTTAACCAGTGCAAACATAACACTATGTAAGTGACCTGTTCTCTGAGTTTACAACTACTCAGCTCTGTTGTCAGCATATCACAGGTAACATTTGCCAATAATAACCTGTAATATTCAGAGCTTATTTTATTGTGTATAAGACTGACTTCCCAAGTAACAGCTGGACCCTTCGAATGTTTGGATTTTGTTCCTTGATTTCAGAACCCTTGACACATTCCTCCAATGTTTACCTGGCAAATAAACCAAAACACTCTGATATTAGAAAAGAGAACATATCCAAATCTTGTACCATCCAGCTGAAAAGGGCACATACATGATGCATCAATGACACTAAACTGCGTGATGCAGTTGATACACCTGAGGGATGGGATACCCAGAGGGACTTGGACAGGCTTGAGAGGTGGGCCAGTGCAAATATCATGAGACTCAACAGGGCCAAGTGCAGGGTCCTGCACCTGGGTCAGTGAAACCACTGGTATCGACTGGGGAATTAAGGGATTGAGGATACCTCAGAGGAGAAGAACTTGGGGTTATTGATGGAGAAAAGGCTGGACATGAGCTGGCAGTGAGTGTTCACAGCCCAGAAAGTCAATCATATCTTGGGCTGCATCCAAAGGAGCATGGCCAGAAGGGAGCGAGGTGATTCTGACTCTCTGCTCTGGTGAGACCCCCACCTGGATACTGCAGCCAGCTCTGGAGTCCTCAGCACAAGACAGGCATGGACCTGTTGGAGAGGGTCCAGAGGAGGGCCATAAAAATGATCAGAGGGCTGGAGCACCTCTCCTGTGAGGAAAGGCTGAGAGAGTTGGGGTTGTTCAGCAGGAAGAAGCTAAGATACGGGCAGATCTTATTGTGTCTTTTCAGTTCTTAAAAGGAGCCTGTAAAGAAGATGGTGTCCTGGGCTCAGCAGTAGCAGTCATTTTTCCTCTTTTTTAGTAGCTGGTGCAGGGCTGTGGTTTTGACTTTTGGCCTGGGAACAGCGCTGACACTGATGTTATTCATTACTGCTCAAATGTTTGGTCTGACCAAGGATTTTGTGAGCCTCATGCTCTGCCAGGGAGGAGGGGAAGCCAGGAGGAAGCAGAGACAGGACACCTGACCCAAACTGATCAAAGAGGTATTCCATACCACAGCACATCATGCCCAGGATGTAACTGAGAGTTACCCAGAAGGGCTAGTGCACTGCAGAGTGGGGTGAGGTATTGGTCTTTGGGTGGTGAGTTGTTGTATTCTTTTTCCTTGTTATTTCCTTTATCATTATTATTACTATTGGTGGTAGCAGTAGTGGTTTGTGATATACCTTAGTAACTAGGCTGTTCTTATCTCAACCAGTGGGAGTTACATTCCTTTCGATTCGACTTCCCATCCCTTCTGGAGCTGGAGGAAGAAAAAGGGGGGGAGTGAGAGAGAAACTGCATGGTACTGTTTTACAGAATGGGCTTAAAACATGACAGATGAGGACAGACTTTTTAGCAGGACTTGTATTGTGTGCAGTTCTGGTGCCTTCAATATAAAAGGACATGGAACTGTTAGAACAAGTCCAGAGGAGGGCCACGAGGATGATCAGGGGACTGGAGCACCTCCCGTATGAAGACAGACTGAAAAAGTTGGGGCTGTTCAGCCTGGAGAAGAGAAGGCTGCATGGAGACCTCATAGCAGCCTTCCAGTATCTGAAGGGGGCCTACAGGGATGCTGATGAGGGACTCTTCATTAGGGATTGTAGTGATAGGACAAGGGGTAACAGATTGAAACTTAAACAGCAGAGGTTTAGACTGGATATAAGGAAGAAATTATTCACTGTTAGGGTGGTGAGGTACTGAAATGGGTTGCCCAGGGAGGTTGTGAATGCTCCATCCCTGGCAGTGTTCAAGACCAGGTTGAATGAAGCCTTGGGTGATATGGTTTAGTGTGAGGTGTCCCTGCCCATGGCAGGGGGGTTGGAACTAGATGATCTTAAGGTCTTTTCCAACCCTAACTATTCTATGATTCTATGACTAAGGGGTGAAGGTTTTAAAGTAAAAGAGGGGAGATGCAGGCTGGATGAGAGGAAGAAATTCAATGAGGGTGGTAGAACACTGACACAGGTTGCCCAGAGAGGTGGTGCCTGCATCATCCCTAGAGGTATTCAAAGCCGGGTGGATGTGGTTCTGGGCAAACTGATCTAATTCAAGATGTCCCTGCTCACTGCAGGGGGCTGGACTAGATGACCTTTGGAAGTCCCTTTCAGCACCACCTATTCTATGATTCTGTATTAATCCTATACTCTGCAAATGTTTTGCTTGAAATGTGCAGGAAATGATGTAGATTAATTCATAATGAAGAGTAGTTGATAAAAAATATTACGCTCTTCTTTTCACTGACACTAAGGCCAAAACTTTTTATCTCCTTGTTTTCTAAATCTTGTTGCATCTTGCTGAGGAAGCTGGGAGGTGTGGGGGTGGACAGGGAGCTAAATTTTCTGATTGAGTGCATGAATAATAACACTTATGTGCATAACTTTTTTCCTCCACTTGGAAAATTGCTGCCTACTGCATTTCTTTGAGGCTGGAAGAATAACCTTTATACCTCTAAGGGTTATAAAAGGCCTAAAGTAAGCATTAATGGTGTATAAACAATAATGTGACATCATTCAGATAAATACAGCTTTGTGCTGTGCAGCTTGTTTTATAGTAATGGTGTTACTTATTTATTGGTGGTGTGAGGAGCTGAAGGGGAGAAAGTACAAAAAAAAAACCCCAAACCAATCCCAAACCAAACAAAGCCAAACAGGTGCACTTAGAGGAACTGCCTTGTCTCTGAGAATTGAAAAATAAGTTAGGTTTTACTATACAAACTAGAGATGACCACATTTGCTTGGTTTGATCTCCTCTATGCAAGCTTTAGTTTCATGTATAAATGCATGAGTGTTTATTTACCATAAACCATTTCATTAGAACCAGTAGCTGACTCTGGCACTTTCTAATTCGTTTTATTTAATGATGAAATCTTTTATCAGCCCACTTTGCCTTCCTGCAATCCCTGTTACTTCTGCACAGGGGAGCCTGTGGGCCATATGAAAGTCCTTTTGGCTTTCTTTCTGTGTTAACAGAAGAGCAAGAGGAACCTTGAAGCTGTCCTCACTGGCCATGGCTATCCATGAGGATAGCCATGACCAGCAAAGAGCTGCTAGGGTCTTGGGACCTTTCATTAAATCTCTTTTAGTTTGGTGTTGCATTACCCCAAAAGTGAAGGTGGGAGAGCACAGAGAGGCCTAGACAAATTCCTGAGAATCTGAAGTATCTGAAGGAAGAAAGGGAGGACTCTATCCCACACACAAACACAGGGCAAAGCAAAGCCTAAGCTGCAATTCCTCTTCATTGCCCAGCAGCCCTCAGCATGTTGAAAGTAAGATCTTCTTCTCCTAGGAAGAACTGTTCATGCATTGCCAGTCTTTCCCAAGGTTTCTTGCAAGCAGGTTTCTGTACCCCTGGCCTGCCACTGGGCTCGGTGAGAGTTGGGTGACATCACTGTAGTGGTGTTGGGATGTGAGATGAGCTAGCCCAGGGAAACAGATAGACCTGTGCCTCTTCAGGCTTCCCTGTGGGCTCTTGGGGGTCTTTAGTGTTACTGTTGCTACTCCAGTGCTGTATGTACCAAGGGAAGATCTTTTCTCCCTCAGCTCCCACCACAGTCTGTGAGATGTGGCACAAATGGAACATAATGGTTTCTCTCTCATTTTAAGATAAGAGAGCTACAACTCAAATTTTCTCTCCCTTGTCTTTCTGGAGAGCTTATATGTTAAGAGCACTTGTATAAAGTTGCTGGAATATGAAGTATGTATTATTTATTATTCTCAGGCTTGCAACAGTTTGACAGAAGACAAGAGGAGATGACATTTGAAGGGAATATAGGGAAGAGAAAAGGTACATTAAAAGATCATGAGGAACACTTTGTCAGCTAGTTCCTGCCTGTACACTGCCTTGATTAGATGAAATGTGTGTGTACATTTATTCCATACCAGAAATAAGTGATGATGATACCTAAAGGCTTTACAAGTACAACTTGGAGATAAATTAACTACTCAGAGTTGGAAATGTGAGCAATGTTATAAACTATGTGCTTTGCTGTCACCTGTTTTGTGTCTTCTGCTTGTGTTTCATAGAGGCTGATTATTGAAATGCTTTGAAAGTTTTTGACAGCATTTGGTTTGGAATTTTTTACCCCTCCAACTGCCCAGTAGAAAATGTTAAGAAGCACGTGTTCAGCCAAAAGCGGAATCATGTCAGTGTCCCACCTGCCTCATAAAAGCTCCCTACCACCATCTTAAGACTTTTATTAATATTATGCCCCCTTTGGAAAGAATTGAAAGAGGGGAAGCACCTGCTGCAGATCATAAGTAATTTCTTTTGAAAGTATGGGAATCCTCATCTGTTCCATTTTGTGGATCCCCAAGCAGCTAGGTGTCTTTAGGTGAGGGCTCCTTGCAAAAAGAGGGGAAAAAAAGAAACCACTTTGGTAAAGCTGAAGAGGTAACAGCAGGCAGGCTCCTTGGGACAGATCCTTCTTTGGAGTAAATTGCTATAGCTCTCCTGGAGTTATGACAATTTAGACCAACACAGAGCTCCCCTTTGAGCTCTATACTTGTCCTTTTGGGAATTAGACTAGACCATTTCAACACATTTATTGGAGGAGATGTACAATCTTTGCTTCTATTTATAAAGTGTAAAAAGAGGCAATCTCTTCAAATTGTGGGAGTTTATCTTGAAGTTTATATGATATTCTTTCATAAATTGCTGTTGTAGCAAGAAATTGAAGCCATTTATCAGCAGGTATTGGAGATGTTACAATGATGCATTATTATACACTTAGCTACCAATATTTAGCTATCAATATGATATATTTGTCATCAATAACTAGCCAATACTACCAATGATTTATCAGGAGAAGTTAGATGAAAATACTCTGATGTATCATTAGGGAGACAGAGTGTCTGGAATGAAAGACTACAGTATCATTTATATTTCTTGTGCTACCGTGTCCCAAAATTGCATCACTACAGAAAAGGGAGGGCGTTCAGAGTATGTCTTGCCTTTACAAGCAGATGGTTTTGCCTCCTTGCACAAAAGTCTGCACAGCTTTGAGCCCTTAAAACATCCAGGTGACAAATTTTGGCATAGACATCTGCAGATTAAGAAATTCATAATCTAACTTAAAAAAAAAGTGCAATTTGAGAATAAACAGTCTATTTTATTAGCTCACTCAATATGAGCTAGGTGCTGCAGGTTTGCACTTTGGAGTTTTTGTTTGTTTTTACCAAACAATTTTCAAAAATATCAATGACCATAAAAGCAAGTTAGTACAGAAATTAGCACTCCAAATCCTGGCTAAAAAGTGCAGTATGGGAAGAGGTCCCCAAACAGATGTCTGATCATGCTGGATAAACTGGACTTGTGAAAGTTGCCAGTCATCTGAATAGTCATTTCTCTCGCAAATCAGCAGTGATCCAGTGGAGATGCAATATCATAGAATCACAGAATAGTCTGAGCTGGAGGGACTTTTAAAAGTCATCTAGTCCAGCCTCCCTACAATGAACAGGGACATCAACTAGATCAGGGTGCTGACAGCCCTGTCCAACCTGACCTTGAATGTTTCCAGGGATGGGTCTTTTGCCCTTCCAAATCCTTTTTCACATTTTTCGTGGCATTTCAGCTCATGGGTGAATAGGAATCTATTCAAGGGTAGCTAGCTATCCGTGAGCCTGTAATTTTGTATCTGAATATCAGATAGCAAAATACAGGCAGCCACGGGGTGAAGTTGCAAATATCATTCCTGAGCTCTGGAAATAAACTCTTCAATTTAGCAATGACAGCCACAGGAAGAAATAGCAAGTAAAGTCTCAACACTGTGTACAAACACTGAGACTGCAAAAGGTTTTGAGCATCTGAAGCTCACTAAAATGAGTAAAACCATTCTTATTCACATTAATGATTGTCCCTAATAGTAATTCAGAAAACAGCCACTCAAAGAGATCACACATGGCCATGATTCCCAGAACAGCAACTCTGAAACAGGCTTTTTTTTATAACATAGTTTCAATTAATCGTGTTGAGGAGCAGAGAAAGTGTTTTCACTAAGCTTGACCTGAGTCCTCCAAAATCCTCGTTTGGCCCCAAGGTCTCTGAATGCCTCATACAGCTTTATTAATGAACAACATATTGACAGCAACTTTATATGGGGATGAAAGCTGTTCAGACACACAAGTCTATGAAAACCTCAGAATGACCTAACAAAACTAGCTGAATAAGCAATATGAAAGCTGATGAAATAAACCATTAACTATAAGAAGGAAGCATCTTTGTATGCAGCTCAGAGAAGTTATGAACTCAAAAATGGCTGTGCTTACAGAAGCAGGCAAGGTGTTTGGATGTATAGTAATAAGGAAAAAAAAAGTCATAATATTTTATGGCTTTATAAATACCTCATCTGGAATACTGTGTTCACTTCCACTCACTGGATCTAAAAGGGATGTTTGTAGAATTAGGCTAAGCCTGTACACCCCCAAACAAAAGAAAAGAAGGCAGCCCAGAGTACTCCCCATCAAGCTCCATCTATTTATATTGGGGTGCCTGCAACCTTAAAAATTCATATGCAAACAGCATCTCTATGCAGTGTGAACCTGGGGTAAAGAAAACTGGATCAGAGACACAGCAGCTGATTGTTTTGCCCAGTCCAAGCCAAATGATACTGCTGTGGTAGAATGTGTAGCAGTAGGACTGGCTGAGCACCCTGAGTTCACCACACTGGAGGTAGGATGGGCTGCAGCTGAATATTACTACGTGCCCTTATCAAAGTCCAATCTTTTGTCCAAACAATGGAAAGGTGAAGCAGCCTGGACTTGAGCTCAAAGTTGGACATGGGATCAACATGCAGTATTGGAATGGCCCCAGAAGACCTGGAGAATGGAAGCCATTAGAAGAGAATAAGTATGCTTTAATGGATGCTTTAATAGGAATTTGGAAACATGGGAAAATACACATGCAGAGAAAGTCTCATGGGATCTGGATTTCTACTCTATGAAAAAGTATGCCAATAATAGAGGATATGATAAAAATATTTAACATAACAAATTGCCTGTAGAAGACACTTTCCTCTCTTACAACGCAAGTGCTGCAGGACAGCGGAACAAGAAGAAAGCAAATTCAAAATGGTTAAAGTTTGTTTTCACACAGCAATTAGCTAAACAGCCCAAGTCACTATGCATCATGAAAGCAAGAAGAGCAGTACTCAGAGGAAGAGTTACCCTCTGCCATGTAAAACTGAATGTTATGTGTTAATGCCAAAGAGTTTCAGAAGAGACTTAAAGGTTGAGTTTGAGTGTTAAGCTAGTCGCCAGATATCAAGAGTTAATCCATGAATGACTTTCGTGTGAGACACATGAGCCCACATATTTCTCCTCTTCATACTACCTTCTGAAGCAGATGGCATTTATGGAGAGAGACCCTGGCCTAGACTGATATTCATGATGATAATAATTGCAATGCTTATCTCATAGTTTAAAATTATGTTTATTTAAAACATTGGAAACAAATGCTAGTTTAGTGCTAATTTAGAAACAGAGGACAAACTGTGGTAGCTGAACATTATCAGTCCTCAAGGAAAGTGAGTAGAAGGAGTTTAACGATGATTTATTATGTGTCCTTGCTAAGTGCCAATATTTAGTGCAACACCAGTTCACTGTGGAGACTAGAGGTCCAATCCTTTAAACCTTTATTCAGGCAAAGAAACTCTTTGTATCACTGGGGACTGGTCCTACAGATAAGTATTATCAGATGTGGCTAAAAAGCCTCACATAACATTTTATGTTGACCTGACACTTGGTAGAGGAGCATTTTGATAAAATGGCAGAGATCATACTTTTCATGCTGGGTTAAAAATTCCAGGAATCAGAAACTAAACAAAAGAACTGCAATCAATGGCATAAAGTATACTCTGGGAGCATACTGTGGCTTTTCTGCACTTGTATCTTGGGCTCTCATTAAAAGAAAGTATAGGGAACAGTGGTGACATGGATTTGTGGTACAATCAGAGTGCAAACCCATGAAGTGTCCACAGGTCTCGGCAGCCTAGGCAGCACTGTCAACTTTCCACTGACGATCAAACCTCAGATACTAAATGGATGCTTTCAACCATGGAGGAAGCTGTGAGCCAAGATGAAGGTCACCATCTACTTGGTGTTAACAAAGCAAAATGAATTCAGTTTGACATTCTCTCACAATAGCCTTATTTTTGAGTTAAGAAAAAGATTGACATTATTTTAAGAGAACTTTTGGTCACATTAAATTGGTTTTAGAGTAATTGGAAAATCACTAATGAATAGGAAGAGGAAAAAAAGAACAACAGATCCTCAGAGAGCTGCATGCTAGTATTTAGTTAGAAAAATTTTAATCAGTAATGAATAATTCAGGTTTGCTGCACACATCTCTAAAAGATGTACTAAACCATCACACTCTACAATCAGAATCATATTCTGTTAAAAGGCAAATTGAAATAATGTCTACATTCTGTTTTTTTTTTTAAATAGCATTATCCCAAATACTTACAGAGACACAAGTGCTATTTGGGATTTTTTTAACAGATTATGTTCCACCATTCCTGTATTTTTAAAACACAAAAAATACTTGGCTAAATTCTGTCATGGAGAGTAAGTGTACCATCCTAGAGCACGGCTATATCACTACCTTCTCATTTCCTCACAGAGTAGGATAACCATTCATGTGAACTGTAGCATCTGAATCAACTACACACCATTGATACAGATGGAGTTCAGGCAGCTTTAAATCTGTGTTGTGTAAAATTAATGACTTTCTACTTTTAAGATTTTCTTCTCCTCTCCCTTAGTCCAGAAGAGGGTACACATTCAATTTTAGTAAAATAATCTTTTGGTACATCTACAGGGACCTTTTCTGATATAGAATTAAATTGTGGTGCAGGCAGAATCTTTATTACATTTACATGACCCCATAAAGATAACTTTAATAGTTCCCCACAGAGCAAAACCCTCCTTAATTTTGTTAATTATTTTCCCCCAGTTATGCTTAGCTATGTCTTCTAATTCAGTATTGATCTTGATACTGAGGTCTGTCAAATACTTAGTAATCTATTTAAATCCCCATTGGGGAAAAAGGTTTGAGGGACAGATTCTAGACAGAGCTGATGCTTTAGAGTAGCACCAATAATTCTAACCAGAAATCCTCATTTTCTGCCTGCCTTTCTTTTAATAAGCTGGTAAATGAATGCATATTATGGTACAGAAATAAAGAAGAATTAGGCATGACTTCTGTCTACACCTTCTAAAATTATTTCTTACAAACTGACTCCTGCATCTATATCTGGTGGTATAGGTGATAGACTTCACAGCCCCCTAAAAGAGCAAGTCACAAGGAAGGACCCATCCCACTTAATTTGGCATTATTGGCCCTCAGGTACACTTCTGAGCTCTTCGCAGGAGCTACAGGAGCACCCAGTGCCAAGATGTTTCCCACTAGCATTGTTCCTTTCCAGTGATGCCATGCCAAAGCAGTAGGTTGTTGCAGTGCTATTGGTATTCTTTTCCCTCATTAATTCTAGTTAAAACTCTCTTGCTCAGTCCCATCATCTTACACGCACAGATGTGTTTTCCCCTTTGGGAAAGGTGGATCATGTCAGGCCCAATTCCTGTCATGCCATACCAATCTGGGATGTTTTTTTCAGGTCTTTAGTCCTACAATTCAATGAACTGTTCACACTCATGTACCCATACATTTTTTAAACCTGGAACATCAGTAATATGGAGACGGTATTCATATGATCTTTACCTACTTTAGACCAAGCCTTCCTCGTACATGAGACAGCACAGAAGCTTGGCAGTGTTCATAATAAACTATCTATATTGTGCTGATCTATTCCCCTTTCCATACAAATTATCCAGAGAGAAATCTCCTCACATTCTTAAAGCTGGGATGTTTGTGATTTTCAAAGTACAAATGTGTCATGCAGAAAGTAAAAAATCATCTACCAGTTAGCAACAGAACAGAATTAAATATAGGATTGGCATTTCCTACACAGATTTGATTTTGCTATTTGTTCTTCATCTTCCCTTGAATGAGTGTATCTAATATTGAAACAGAAAAAAAAAAAGAGCAATGTCCTCAAAACAATAGATTAGGCTAATCTATTAGGGGTAATAACTCACAGGGAACAAGTATTTGGGGAAAGGGGAAAATAGGTATCATAGATTATATATTACTGAGGAGCAGGAATCAAAGGAACTCAAGAGGAAGCAAGTGATTAATCTGTATTTTACATTAAAAAATAATATGACCCTGGCATTAGCAAGTATGAAAAGCTCTGGCTACTACTAATACCTTCCTGTATAATGAATATTGTTGGTTTTGAATAAGAGGACAAAAAGTCACTTTCTAAGTGTTAAAGGAATTACCATCAGCATTGGTTTACATTGGAGGATTGGTATCCAAACACAGATGTGACACAATTAAAGCCAGTGGGACAACCTTCGTGTGAGGTCAGTTGCAGAGGTTGGGAAGGTAAGTTTTCATAAAGCAGTTGTAATGAAGCATAAATCTGAACCAAAAGTGCTATAATTGGAGCACCACCCACAGTCCATTATAAAATTCACACCCCATGTATATATATTACGCAAAAATTCATGTTAACATCAACTACATGTAAATATTGCTTCCCACCTGAAACTCTTCCTTCTTCCTGTGTGTTTAGAAAAATGAAAAAATTATATGAGAACTACAGAGCATGTTACTGTGCCTATATAGTAAAATAATACTTTTTTGCAGTTTCTGTAAGTAGAGTGAAACTGCATGCACAACAATGGAGGAAATATTCCCAAGGGAAATCTAAACATCTCTTTTTACAAGAAGTAAAGGATTTTTACCATTTATGTTTGCTGTTAAGTCAGTACCCTTGCACGCACACACATCTTACCATTACATTCTGAACAACTAAGGAAAAACATTTTGCCTATAATTGCACACCAATGCAGCACTTTCCCCTTACTTGAATTGTGTAAGCAACCAACTTCTAGTAGCACTTTTCTCCTTTTCATTCAGGACAACAGATATGGAAATAAAGAAAAATGGCAGCAGCTGACAGTTTTAATTTCGCACAGAAGTCGTTACTTGAACAAAAAATGGGCTTCCCACACTTGAACTCTAGCATTGGATCACTTATAGTCCACTTGAGCATATGTAGCTACAGAAATCAGAGAGAAGACTCAGATGAATGGACTTACACATGTCCCTAAGCAGGGTTGAAACATCCCTGAAAGTGTGTTTTTCTAGAGTTGTGTATAAGTGTCACAAAATCCTTTTTTTTACGGACATTTATATATTTTAGGAAAATGTGATTAAATTCATTACTAATGATCTGAGAACATAAACAGAGCATTACTTCAGGTATTTTTAAAGCAAAGGCAGGCATAGATTAGAATTCTCTAACTAATTGCTTTCCTAGTTCCATTGTGACAGACTGGCCATACAGCAGATCTCCTGCTTCCAAACTGCTTCCCATGTGATGTTTTTCATGGAAAAACATCAGAAAGGACTGCCTGATTACTCCACAAAGTGCTATCTTTCATGCACTTTAGCTGGCATTGGACAATTAATTTTTCTGTTTTCTAATGCATCGCTGCAGCCAATTTGGTTTAGCTGTATTGAATACTTTGTTGTTTCATTTGTAAAAAGAGGGTAACAACATTTACTTACAACATGTACTTACCTATTCAGCCTTCCCTGCAGCTTAAATTACACTTACTTAGAGGAATGATCCAGAATGTAACTACATTTTTATTCATTTTTTTTAAACTGAGATGATGAAGGGATGATACTATCATTTTTGACTGTAAAAGAAGCAGTGCCAATAGCTATGGCTTAACAGCATCTGCAAAGTTCCATAGAATTTGAGGGTTTTTTACATCCCATGGGAAGGTGCAGTGATTTTATTACATATCAGTACATGACAGCATTTTTTTTCACGTACCACATGAAAACTTAAAAAAAATGGCCACAGAAATGACAGTATATCTGTTTTGATCACAAAGTCTTGCTTAGGAGAGTTTACTTCTGCACTCCTTGGTATAAGGAAATCTTGGCAACATAGGAGTGGCATTAGAGGAAGTAACATGGGGTGCATGCAGACAGACAGATTTCTCCAAAAGGATGGCATGCCTGTGCAGGCAGTGAGAGAGCTTTTGAACTTGTGCTATTTACCTAATTCATGGTTTCTAGTGCAGAAATATTTATTGGGTTAGTTATACTATCACCTCCAAGAACAGATTGTTTGGGTCATTAGTATTCTAGGAAGCTCGATGAAACCATGGTCAAGGAAATCATGCAAAAAAATAGTCAAGTATTTCTCTAATATCTTGCATGTTCTTTCTACAGATGTTTTTAAGATCATCGTCGTTGGTTGTAATCAATGCAATTTACAGCAGCTCTTTCCAGTTTATGTGCTTGCTCAGTAACTTTCCCATATTTAGATAAATATCACACTTTTCATTGGTACTGTACACACAAACCAGACTCCCTAAAAAGGCCTTAGTATAATGGAAATCCAGACATAATGAGCAAATTCAATCATGCTGATGTTCCCATCATGAAAAGAGAAGTGATGACCTTTTTGTTATGCTGTCACTGCGATGTTGCCAGTCTTTTAGACTTCAAGATCAGTTTGGAGCTCTGCTCAAGAGCAGTCTCACTGATTTTAGTAGAGTTACATCAAAGTAAGGAAAAATAAGAATCAAGATGTTAATATCTGAAGTTATGCCTGATGAGCAAATGACATTTAAGATGTGCGCTGCATTCTAAAATGGAAAAATACTTTTAGCCAGTTTATATGCAGGCAAAAGTGAAGTAGTTGCAGGGATTCAGTGATGCACCATGTTAGCTGATGAATAATGTCGTTTCCCAGCTTTCAGAAACCAGGGATGCTTCACTTTTACATATGAATAATATGGTGCCAGAATATATTTTTGAAGGATATATTTTCCACTCAATGTCTGTCACATTTTATGCAGTGTGAAATCTGTATAAACACTTTATGTTCACTATTAGTTGGTGTTTCTATTCATGTTAGTACAATACACATTCTGGATATAGAGGAGAATTTCTCCAGGAATTACGTATGGATTCCAGCATTATTTGAACCAGCTGTAGAGTAAATAGCTTTTATTTTATAACTTTGTTCATACACAGTAATTTGTATTACCTCTCCCTATATTTTTATTTATCTTTGAATAAAATTGCAGTTACATTAAAGTGAAAAATTAAACTGTTAAAGTTTCATAAAAAAACTTTATGAAGTTTATCAAACCCCAAATTACTGTTACATGTACTGTTACTAATTCCCACATAGGTGCACACCTAATCAAATAATCTGGTCATCGAACATCCGGAACATTATGAATAACAAATCAGCTTAAGCAAATTAAATATCCAAGGACAAGACTAATCCTAATAAATAATAGATGTGAGTTTTTGTTAGAAGTCAGATTCCTGTAAAATATCCTGGGGAATTTTACTGGAAAATGTCAAGAAAGAAGTGTGCTTCCTATTCATGAGTGATATAGGCTATTACACAAAAATGTTAAAATATACTTGTTGAAGTCTATATTATAAAGTGGGGTATAGTTATATTTAATATAGTTATATTGAAGAACAATTAATGTTTATTAGTGACCAGGAGAACTGTATTTAGTTAAATAGTTCATTGTTCTTGTGAAGAGATTTTTTTTCTCCTTGTTGGCTGGGTTTTTAATTTTCACTAGTCCCAGATAGCTTGATCCTATTTGTATGGTGGTGACTGAGGTTATTGTAACAGGTTTCTACTGATTGTAAGTAGGAGCTGAGCTGGAACTGAAAGTGTGCTCACTGATTGATTGCCTGTCTGCAGGCAGTGGACAGAATCTGTGTTTCTTTTCAAGTTCAGAAAGATTCACAAAACAAATCTAAAAGGTCTAATTTTTCCAATTAACACTGTAGAACAAGAATTTACTTTTACTGAATAAATTAAAATACTGTAATGATGCAGTTTTAAACAAAGTAACTTGAAATGAATGTCAAATTCTAATCTTGGCTTTATTGGTGGTAATCTAAAAGCATTTCTTTTGTGTCCATAGAGTTAGTTCCTTCAGAGAAGATGAGTTCACAAGCAGAACCAGAGAAGGTAAAAGCAAAACACATCATTGGAAGGTATAGTACAAATTGTGTCTTTAATTCTAAATTCTATATTCCACATCAGAAAAACTGAAAACCTTAATTGTTTCTTTTTTCCTCTAATATCTTTTGCTGTATCTAACAGTTTCATGTGTTGCACTTAATAGCAATTTTGCACATGCCATGGGCCTAATTCCAATATTACAGATACCTAACATTTGAGTGCAAAATTAGGCTTTGGATGTGTTAAATTCGGCATATCCAAAACAAAAATAAAGGAAGAAAGAAAGCAGAAAGAAATAAAGAAAGCAGAAAGAAACCTATAAAAATCTCCAGCCTAACTTCTACTCTAACTTAAATAAAGAAAACAACCTTAAGAGTAACTGTTCTGTTTTTATTAAATATGGTGGTTTTAATTTGGCATGAGATGCCGCTAGGTGTTTCCTCAGGGGGAAATGAATTCGGTGCATGACAGCAATTCCTAGAATTCTATGAAATAGATCTAGGAAAAAAATACTGCTAGAGGAAGCATGGGGAAAATCTGTATTAAAAAACTGCATAATGACTGATTGTGCATGAAAACAGAACATTTACTCAGTTTCAAATATCACTTTGCTTTCAAACTGGGATTGATTACTTCAAATAATTTCCCTTTTGCACATTCCACTTAGGTAAAATTTTACATTTAAAATAAAAGAAGGGAAAGCCCACCAGTTGCTAAGTTTAGTGGAAATCACAGCTTCAGTGGAACCACTGATAGACCAGGATACATGCTAGACCATTTATTTCTATATTCAAGTAAAAATTCTCTACAATGTTTTGGAGCCTTTGACTTAAGACTGCTGAACAAGGCCAGTCAGTTTTCTGGCTTCTTTTCATTAAAGAAAACAGAAAAAAATCCCTGAAATGTTAAACTAATGGCTTGATGTTTCTCCTTATGAGGCCAGCCTTTAATGTATAGAATTTACTCTGATATTGTACTAAACCAGTTCTGAACAACTGAAGAAAGTTGCAGTTTATGTTTCTCTGTAGTAAAAAGCTGGTTTGCTACACAATTTGCTTATGTAGGTTTTATACTGGTTATTGTATTGGGATAGTAAGCCTCTAAAAGAGGTGAAGTCTGCTTTTACATGCAAATGCATAGCTCCTACTGAAGCCAAGTCAGCCCCTGAGATCAATATAGGTGTAAAACTGCTGATTCTACGCAATGGGAGGGATTAATGGCAAGGTAATCCAAGGATTACACAGCCCCAGGAATTGAAAGCAGTCCCCAAGAAAAGACATGGTTAGAAGTGGGTCATATTCGGGAGTATTTTTTTTACATCTTGACAAAAAAAAAGAAAAAAAAAATGAGGAAAGCCACACTCTAAAACAGAGTAAATTTTAGCTTTTTAGGAAAATATTGTAAAATCTGTTCTTCTATCACTATTTGATTCAATAATGTGCTTAAAAGCCCCTGGTTTAAAGACCCATATTATGCTGAGTACTGTAAGAAGAGGTGGTCTCTGACCCAAAGTGGTGACCTCAAGGGTATGAGACTGCACAACTGCATATAGATGAAGCTGTAGAGAGTCAAAAGGCTGACTAGAACCATTCTGGGCTGCAAGGGGCTGATGTGTCAGATTCCTAAACTCTGACCAGTTTTCCTGATGGAAAGAGATACTCAGAGGGGTTGGGATGGGGAAGAGTTGGAGAAGGCTTTGCAGATGACGGGAAGCCCAACATAGCACTGAGATGCTTCCTTTAAAATCTAAGAAGTGACTAATGAAAACTGGCACCACTGGCTATTTGGGGAAATATCTGTGTCTCAGTGCAAAGATAAGAGCTAAGATAACAACAGGGCATTAAAGGACCTTGAGGAGGAAGCAATAGCTCAGGTTCATTATAAGAAGGAAGAGACAGTCAGGGCACAGCTGAAAGAGCAGAAGTGAGGGGAAAGTTAGAACAACCTTCTAAATGACCTAAGGAATAAAAAGCAGCTTGAGAAGATTAAGTCACATTTTAAAAGTGTTTCCCTCCCACCTCCATCCCCTTTTGGCCAGTTTTACTCGTGACCAATCAATAACACTGAAGGAGGTGACACAGGAATGAATTAAGCCAAAAGGTTTATGCATCTCCTCCCAGCAAGGTGCTCAGGGGTTGGCATAACATCCACCCTTTCCAGCTCTTAAAGGAAGCAGTACCAAAACTCATCAACATTTTCTCTGGAAGTCTCCTTGTGCAATTGCTACAAGACTTGCCTTTGTAGATTAGGTGCCTGTCACACTATTAAGACAAGAAGAAATATTCCAGATTGCATCAGCTCAAAGCAAATATGCACTGGTATTATAGAAAAGAGTAAGAAAGACTACTGTGTACTGTGTTGTGCATTTGTATGCATGTGGAGAGTATATAGGTCTGGGCATACACAGGTGGCAGGCTACAATGTATTGACCCCTATAGATTTGTTCTCACAATAACTGCTCTACCTGTGTATGAGCAGTGTAAGGGATCTCGAACATCAACAGGAAGACAAGATGGACTGTCCTCCTTTTAACCAGCATCTCCACTACTCTAGCTGTAAGTCAGATGTCTACAGAGGACTTCTTCTATCTTGTTGCTACTCCTTGGGGGCTTTTCACAGCAGGGAGAGACACATGCCATTAGAGAAAACAAACCTGGTAATTATAATTAAGAATATCTGATAAACCATTTTACAAGTTAGGACAAATATGCAGACAAAAAGTCCCATGAGACTGCTAGGTTTACTTTAGCCTTGTATTTACTTCCAATTCCTTAACTTACTACATGTTAAGTACCTGCTTGGAAACTCTTCTCAGCTTTTTCTAATCTGTCATGCCCTAGAAT
>NC_047557.1:25193507-25208507 GCF_012275295.1 Melopsittacus undulatus | reverse complement strand
TAAAACCAGTGTTTATAGTGTCTTGGTTAAAAAAAAAACCCACACCATCCGACGTAGCTGATTGGTCTATACACTGGTTTCATAACTCACAGTTAAGGTTACAATACTACAGATGTATTATTATGTACAAACTGTAATTATGCCACTATTTTATTAAGCGCATCTTACCTGAATCAATTTTATTAGCATTTTTAACGTTGAAAATTCCCTACTGCAAGCTGGATAGGGGCAGGACACTACAGGTACAGCCGAGGCTTGCTTTTCGGTGGTATGAGAGACGTGGGTCAGGCGTTTTAAGAAAGCCAGAGAAGTGTTTAACAGTGGGCGCATACACGCCGCGGTCTGGTGGGAGGCGGACTCTCAGGGATGGGGTTTCCCCCTTCTCGTTATGGGATCGGAGCCGGGAGGCAGGGTGCGGGAGCGGGAGGGGAGGCCGGCATCGCGGGGTACTCAGAACTCGCTCCGTCCGGATCCCCTGCCGCACCCACGGCTCGGGTGGGTGCAGTTTCCCTTCCAGCATCCTTCTTAATTGGCTCTGCCTCTTCGTGAGTGAGTAGGGTCACTCGCAGGGCACCCTGAGGTGGGCAGGCCTAAAGAAATGCGGGCTTCGGGAAGTTTTCCTGTCCTCACCTCGCCTTGCTATGGCCTGGCCGGGAGGGAGGCGAGAGCCTTTCCTCTCTGTGGGCCTCCGCAATCCGCCGTACGGCTGAGCAGGGCCTCCCCATCCTCCGGCGGCGAACCCCGGCGGCGCGGCTGCGCTCGGGGTCAGGGCCTCGGGCAGTCCCCGCAGCCTCCCTCCGGTGGCTGCGTGAGGCTGCGGTGATGCGCAAAACTACTCTTTGTAATCTCCTTTTCAACAGTGAGGAGTACATATAGGTAATTTTAATGAAGAGGTTCCTGTACCACATTATTAGCAATAAATCTACACCATTCTTTGTTGGTTAAAATCATTATCATCATCATCGGTATCATTACTGAACTCATTATTCTTGTGTTACTATCAGAGTAGATTTATGATAACACCCACCATCACGCCTGAGTTAAAGAAGGTGTAAAGGTTTGATTAATAGCTGCTTTCACGTTTTAATACTCGACATTTTCTCACTTTTTTATCTTTTATTTATTTATTTATTTAATAAATAAGGGCATGATAATTACAAGAACTAATTACTGCTTTTGTTATAAAGTGTCTGATTATCTGATTAGGCACACTGGCGCTTTCCCTCAAGTAAAATATAAATAAATAATATGGTGAACACAATAAGTTCTTGTAACGCCGCAGTAAGGCAGACTTTAAGAACAATTAAGATTTTGCTCAATCACAGCGACGTTTTAGATTAACAAGCGTTAACAGAAAGAACTACCCACCCTCCAAAGAAAAAAAAAGAAATCTCGTTTTTATAGGTTTGAGGGGAACAAGACGACGGTGGCAGCTGAAGCAAAGGACATCAAAAAGAGATGTCACCTTTCCATCCATGTTCACCGTGCAATTAGAATAACCCTAAACACAACAACAAACAAATAACCAACAGGAAAACCCTGAAAGAGAAAAGAGAACCGCTGCACGCCTCGGGCTTGGTGTGTCATTTTCACAGCATGTGTAGGCTGCACGCTCGCACACTGTCAGGGCGTTATTGCACTGCTTCTCGGGCCCCGGCTCGCCGATCCCGGGGAGGTGCGGCAGGACCGGCTCCTGCCCAGGCCCCGGCGGGCGGGAGGGAGAAAAGGAAGGAGCACTCCTCTCCCTCTCCCTCTCCCTGAAAGGTTACACGGCGCTCTGCCTCGCTTTGTCTTCCCCGTGCCCTTTCCTGGCAAAAATGGAGACATCACATCCTTGCCCAGCCCCGGCTCAGTATTTATGAAGGTTTTCTGACAAATAGGCAGGCTGGCCACGCATGGGTGACTGCCTTCATTCCGCACTTGGCTTGTTTACATAGGACCAGCACCATTTCCACGGATTAAACAAATCACAGCGAGAAGGAGACATTTATAATCCACCAACGAGGCCACAGGCAGTTAAAAAATGTGTGCGTGTGTGTGTATGCTATGAGAAAGAAAAATAAATGTTCGTGTCCAGGGAGCTGACCTTCTTCTTGGAGGGTAACTCAAGGGGTATAGATATAAATATAGGTTGTATATAATATCTTATGCGTAAGCCCGAAGTATGTATTTAATAATTATCTGTTATACCCCGTTATTGTGTACAAATGCATAGCATTAGTTTGCATCTTACGTGGTCCTTCACCCGAAGCCCCCCCGAACTTGCAAGAGTGGGTATATAATCCTCTGGCTACACACAAAGCGCTGTGCACACACCGGCACGCACAGAGGCTCCGCTTTAGCGCCCGCTCGGGCGGCGGAGCAGGCGCCCCGGCCGCGACCACACGTGCCCGTGGGCACACATGTGGGAGGGGAACAAGAGGAAGAGACCACCACGCTCACCCCTCCTGACCGCCCGAAAGGCGCAACTTGCTTCCCATTCCTGGCTGGGGGCACAGCCTCTTGCCTGGGGACCACGGCCAGGCCACCCCCGGCTCCCCCTCTGCTCCTCTGTCACCCGGAAGCGTTACCTTACAAAAAAATAAAATTAAAAAAATGGGGAAAAAGAGGGAAAAAAATTAGAAGAAAGAAAAAGGGGGGGGGGAGAAATGAAATTATGTAGGAGTAGAAGGTATTTTTCAAAGTAAGAGCGTGCATTTTACGATCCCTCTCCCTCCATCTGCAGGAAGAGTGATGGTGCGGGGGAAGAAGCTATAACTGGAAATGTTGCCCTTTATCTTCTGTCAGCTCTCAGGACACTTGGCTGCTGCTGCTGCTGCTTCTCAGGCTGCTGCTGGGGTTTTTATGACACATGTCACCAACCTCGGGCAGCCAGAGCAGGAGAAGGAAATTCCTTACAAAATAGCAATGGTTTCGAAAAAAGTATCGCAACAAAATATTGAATAAATTCCCTTTTAATTTATTTGATCATTCCACATTACGGGGCTATGAATTGCTCAAATTTGATAACAAGTACTCAATTCAACTCATTATGTAAGTTAAATTAGACTTCGATAAAATTTCAGTGGCGCGCAGTGGTTCCTAGAATGAAATGTAATTTGTGCAAGAATTTGTTGTATCTGTCACAAATATTTCCAATTAGCGACCGTAATTATTTGATAGTTTCTGCAATTATGGCTTAAACGGGTGAATTTGGGACTGTGGAGGACCCTAATTGGCCTAAATTTGATATTTTGCATATTTGCATAATGAGGAAATTGGTAGAAAATTGTGTTCATTCATTTGTGAAAAATCCTATGAATTTTATGAATTTGAAAGCTCTGTTTGTGCAGACTGTGACTTTGCTTGCTGATCCCTGAGGAGCTGACGCTGAATGCCTGAATGGGCAGAGCGCCAACTTCTCCACCCGGAGGAGGGGGGGGGTGGGGTGGGAGGGAAAGGAAAGAAGGGGAATGGGGAGGGAGAGAGGGAAGGACGGAGTGATGGCGGCCGGCCGGCCTGCCGGAAGAGGGGCGCCCCGAGTCTCTATCGAGGCGCCCGGTCACCGCTTCTGGCCCCCGCTAGCCCAGGGGAAGGGGTAATCGCTGGAGGTGGTACACGGGACTGGGATACTGATAAGTGTGCACTTGTTTAAATTAAATTGCCAAAGCTTCTCCTTTCAGTAAAAGTGTTTGATCTATTGCGCTGTCAATTTAAAGTGTTTAAGGAGAAGCAAAAGCATAGATTTTAAGATGCTGGCCCAGCACCCATTCATCATGCATCAGGGACTTTAAGGCTCGCTTTTTTGCTGTAGTTAACATCTCAAATCTCTGACACGTGAATCCACACAGCGAGGGCTGGCAGGGTGAGGGGGGACTGGAGCCCCAGAGGGACCTGGTGGATGCCCGGCCTTGGCGGGGGGGGGGGTAGTTTGTGGTGGGAAGGGAGGAAGGAAACAGACCTGGCCACAGGACATCACTGCTTTATTGTCTTCCTGGCCCACTGCTGGGGAGAGGCAGTGTGCTCAGTGGTAGATGCCCTTTTTCTTTTATTTCCTTCCCTTCTGGTGAGGCTTTAGGAATGTCCCGAAGGTCACACTGTAGATCCTAATACCCTCCCTCTCCCCCGTTAATGATATCCTTAACCCTCGGTTTCCAGATCCTCAGCTGCACAGGCTGTGAAAAGCTGCAGAGGCTGAACTGGGGATGTAATACATTCCTCTGAAGAGTTTTACACACCCCAGCTCTCGACTGTAACTTCGGTTGGTTAGCACTTTCCCCATAAACATGGACGTGTATAATGTGAAGATGTAACAGATTCTAAATGCTTAAGTGCTTTGTTTCACAGCACATTTTCAGTAAAGGTCAAAATAAATTCATCTCCCTTCATGAAGCATTTGTGTTTGGTCTTGAAAGCCATTTGCACATGGCTTGGGTTGGAATCACCATCAAATAATAAAATGCACCCATGGGTGGACACAGGAACCATTTCCCTCAGCCTTGTTTTGTGATGGGCTGAAGATGATGACACACATGTCACACATCTCTATTTAACAATTGTATGGTATCACTCTTTGATCAAACCACTGAACTCTTCCATGCCTCCAGCTTGTTGGTGCTTGTGAGGGTGGGGAATGATGGAGGGTAATGGTCCTGATTTGGAGTTAAGTAGGAATGTAATAAACATGAAGGTGAGCGGGCTAAAGGGCTGAAGCTCAGAATTTATCTTTTTTCTGTGGTGACAGATTCACCCCACTCAAAACCCTTCTGAGAACACTTTCCATGCTGTGTCCTATGGAGACATGCTGTGCTAGGCTGGTCTGCCCTGATCTACTGTGGATATTCTGGCATTCCAAGCCATATCCTAGACCAAGAGTTCAATTTGCTTTCACTTCCTGCTATGTTTAGCTATTTCATTCTCTTCCTTGGCGTTCCTCTTTTCATTTTTGCTTCACAGTTCTTTCACATTTTTCCTTCCCTAGCACTATTCTGCTCTATTCTTCTCCAGAAATGTTCCTTTTCCCATGAAAAACACACATATATTCTGGCTGAACCTATGCTGCTTGAAGATCAAGTACCAAATCCAGCTGATTACCACAGGACAGAATATACTGGCAAGCATCTTCAGATAAACAGGAAACTGGACAGGTTACTGTTTTTATCCAAAGGCAAACTAGTTCATGCCGAAGTCCTGAACTTATGCTGTCCTTGCACCTAACACCCAGTCAGTTTTGTATAAATGAAAAACATGAGACCTCAAGTATAATGCTGATTGCTGGATGAAGTAAGGACATGTCTCTAACAGAGTTTGTTTTCCTTGTGGTAGGCATGGGTACTACTTTTCTTTGAAACAGTTTTTGGAGGAATCTCGTTACATACACCTTCAATTAACTCTCTAAGAAATGCTTTTCCTAAAATTAAACCTTAGATACCATAGGTGCTCTAGGCTTCTGCGTGAGCCTTTGGACAGTGCTGCACAAGTGACCCTGGAGTGCTAAGGACTGATCTGAATCTTCACAGCTTCTGCCTCAGCTCTTCAAGCATCTACTGTTTCCTGGGCTTAGTATATGTAAATGGTTGCAATGCTGCACTGCAATGATGAAAAGCTGACCTCCCACAGCCAGCATGGCCAGGTACATGTCTGTGTCCTTGCTGGAGCAGGATCCCAGCTTCAGAAAGCCTCTCTCTTCTAGAATAGAGGAGAGAAGACTGTAAAAGGGTATATAAAAAGCAGCTCAAAAAAAAAGAGCCCTATTTCAGTTACAGCTGAGGAAGAGAGTCTAAAATCAGTAAAAGGTGCTTCCTCTTCCATGACATTTTTATTTCTAAGCTTTTAAAATATCATCATGTGGCTGCTGTATCATCTTCTGTTATTTATGTAACCACAGTTCTAGGGAACTGTTAACAAGTAAACTCATGTGCAGATTATCAAGCAGGTGAAGCTCATAGGAGCAATATAAATGTTTAAGAGGAAGTGTTATGCTGCTGAAGCGCACCATCTAAAATTACAGGCTTCTTAGTCTCAAACAATACAGGAAGATGAGATGAGCCTCATGTATACATGTATACAACCATCTAGCACTCAAAATAAGAGCTGTTGATTTATTTTCACTTTCACGCTACCCCTTGGGGCTAACCTGGGCTACAAGGATGTTGTGCGTGGAAGGAGGGACAGGGTGCAATGCGGGGGTGTGCAACACAGACATGCTGGTACAGTGGAGTCTCCCCTGAAGGTATCCCTTAACTAGGAGTCAAATTTGGAAATGGAGGAGGTGAGACAGAAAATCGAAGAAAACCCACCTTTCCCTGGTGTTTTGAACACACCACTTATTTAAACACCCCATATTATTTTTCAGAGAAAAACTTGGTGTTCTCAAGTAGTACCAAAATACTGGTGTGAGAGGGAATGAGAGTAGCAAATACACTTGCAGGATTAGACCCCTAGCAGACAATTACCATGAAATATGATCATAACACTTGAATTTTAACAAAGACTAAGACAAAGAAAATAAGCAAACAGTCCTTGAAAAAATTAACAATTGTTTTACCCAAAAGAAAGCAACCCTTCCAACCAGTTTTCCACCTCATCCCCCTAAAGCTGCAACTAAAAAGAGGAAAGGTATTATGAATGGCACAGGCATCAAGTCCAACATTCATACTTCAACAAAACCATATTGTGAAGCCAGTAACAAACATCTGAAGGAAAGTCCTCTGTTAGTTGATACACGCTTCATCTGTGTAAAAAGCCTTTTCTCGTTCAGTGCTATGAAGCTTCATTTCTTGTGATACCAAAATTGAAGCTCAACTGCATTTCTAAGTCAAAATAAGTGCTCCACATCTCCATCATGGGTAAAAAAATACAGTGTATCTCCTTCAAACTAGAGTTTTTACTCTTGTATGCAAATGTATTTTTGTCTGAGATTTCAAAACATATCTGTTAATACTAATAAAAATGAATACAATAAGAAAATGAGCACCCACACAAAATCTCTTCTGTTCATACTCTTCCTAATCAGAAAGCCATGAAGATATATTCTGTGTTCATCTAGTTAGAACTCACTGAATTATTGTATGATGCTCACAACCAAAGATACATGCACACATTTTGTATAGTAATATGCAAATTCCCAGCTATTTTCAACAAACTCTTCCAGAATGTTTACAAATTACTACTGTTATCATTGAGTTTGATTTGCTTCCAGTTATGTGATCCTGTGATTGGTTCAAAAATACCATGTGACATGTATTAGTCTTACTATGACCAAGGTTATAAATGGTAGTGCCATTCAACACCATGGCTTCTCACACAATTTCTCTCCATCACTGCAGAAAACAGGGAAGCTTCATTTTCCCATTTCTGTTGTGAACAGTGGAAATGAGTCAGCCTCAAGGACAAGTCTTCTTGAACATCTCTGAACAAGTGACTGTACAGCAATATCTGGTGAAGGATTAACTTCTGCTAAAACAAAACACTGAAAAAAACAATGATCAATGGCTGTAAGTATTTATATTCAGCAGATGCAAGCTGTATCTGATTAAATAAACAAATGGGGTAGAAAAAGATAGGGATAGGTAAGTAAAGGTATTGGAAACCAAAAGGAGGTTGGGGTTTGGATAGAAAAGAACAGAAAACTGTAAAAGAAGCCAGACAAGCTGTTGGAGCAAGTGATAAGGCAAACTGCTGGAGATAGCAGCTTCTTTTGCATCATTTTGCAAAATTAATTCAAGTCCATTTGATGGACCCCTATGTTGCAGTACTTTTGTGATGCTCACAGTGGCTCAATGCAATCACACTGAGGGGCTAATCTGGCTATAATGTATGACATAAAATATTTAGGTTGGATGTGCCATATCTTCAAACCAGAAAAAATACACAGCGATGTTTTCTCTTGAATTTTCTCCTTAGTGTCCATGTAGCACATTTATAATAATCTCCACCATACACATAGGCATACTTCATCCCAGCTGTGAAAAGTTGCGCTAAACTTGAGCTATATATAAGATTATCTATTTGTAGGGAATGTGACAGATGCTGTAACTGTCAAAACCCCATGTTTTTGAAAATCGCGGTAGTTCAGAATTCAGCTGATATTGAGAGAAAAATATAAGGCTAAATACATTAAACTTTGAAAATCCATTTACAATGTACTTATCTACCTCTCCCTCTCTTGTGTCAGAAGAAGAAAAATGTTCAATGCACCTTCAAAAAAGCTGCTTAAAATCAGAATATCTTTGTGTGGGGTCACAGTAGGATAAAATATAATTGTCATAGACAGTTCCAATTCTTATTTGATGAGGCATTTCCCTCTCATTTTTTTTTTGCAGATAACCATTGTGTTTGAAATCCTGATCATCTATTCTTTTTGCTTTAATAATATTCAACATTTTCTACTTCTTACCAACAGTGCTAAAGATAAACATCACCAATACTGTAGTCAGTGAACTGAAATAAAGTTCAGTGAGAATATCTTTCAAATGCATGATGGTTATAGGGAGACTCTAGAGCTTCTGGGTTCTCTTGCCACCTGTCTGCAGCTGTTTTGAAAGGATTGTAGCGCTTGCCAAAGCATGTATCTCCACATATGCCACAGCCGCTGTGAACACTACAGGCATACCCAGAACAACTTCTGTGGATGTGACTTGTTGAGCTTAAAGAGGATGATCTGGAGGACTCCACAGCCTATGCTGATTCAGAAATGCTGATTTTCTCCTGGAAGACATGCTGAGGCACATGAAAAACAACAAAGTGCTTGGTGACAGCCAGCATGGCTTCACTAAGGGGAAATCCTGCCTGACCAATTTGGTGGCCTTCTATGATGGGGCTACAGAACTGATGGACAGGGGTGAAGCAGTTGATGTCATCTACTTGTACCTGTGCAAAGCTTTTTACACTGTCCCTCATGACATCCTTGTCTGTAAATTGGAGAGACATCATTTTGATACATGAACCACTCGGTGGATAAAGAACTGGCTGGATGGCTGCAAGCAGAGTTGTGGTCAATGGGTCAATGTCCAGCTGGAGACCAGTAACGAGTGGTATCCCTCAGGGATCGGTGTTGGGACCAGTCTTGTTCAACATCTTTGTCGCTGACATGGACAGTGGGATTGAATGCGCCCTCAGCAAGTTTGCTGATGACACCAAGCTGTGTGGTTTGGTTGATACACTGGAGGGAAGGAATGCCATCCAGAGGGACCTTGACACACTTGTGAGGTGGGCTGATGAACTCCTGAACTCATGAAGTTTAACCATGTCAAGTGCTAGGTCCTGCACCTGAGTTGCAGCAGTCCCAAGCACAGCTACAGGTTGGGCAGAGAAGAGATTCAGAGCAGCCCTGCGGAGAAGGACTTGGGGGTGTTGGTCAATGAGAAAATGAACATGAGCCGGCTGCAGTGTGTGCTTACAGCCCAGAAAGCCAACCGTATCCTGGGCTGCATCAAAAGGAGCATGACCAGCAGGTGGAAGGAGGTGATCCTGACCCTCTACTCTGCTCTTGGGAGACCTCACTTGGAGTCTAGTGTACAGTTCTGGTGTCCTCAACATAAAAAGGACATGGAACTGTTGGAACAAGTCCAGAGGAGGGACACGAGGATGATCAGGGGACTGGAGCACCTCCCATATGAAGACAGACTGAAGTTGGGGCTGTTCAGCCTGGAGAAGAGAAGGCTGCGTGGAGAACTCATAGGGGGGCCTATCAAAATGCTGGTGAGGGACTCTTCATTAGGGACTGTAGTGATAGGACAATGGGCAACAGGTTAAAACTTAAACAGGGGAAGTTTAGATTGGATTTAAGGAAGAAGTTCTTTACTGTAAGGGTGGTGAGGCACTGGAATGGGTTGCCCAGGGAAGTTGTGGATGTTCCATCCCTGGCAGTGTTCAAGGCCAGGCTGGGTGAAGCCTTGGGTGATATGGTTTAGTGTGAGGTGTCCCTGCCCATGGCACGGGGGTTGGAACTAGATGATCTTAAGGTCCTTTCCAACCCTAGCTGTTCTATGATTCTATGATCTAGAGTACTCCATAACTCATGCTGATATAGAAATGCCAAGAGCTTGCAGAAGCAGCGAAGGAATGGATGAGCCTTCACTGAGTTCCAACAGTCTAGCTGTAAGCTTGTTACACAGGGATCTATGTCTGCAGAAAGAAACACCTGTAGCAAGTGTTTGCCAGGAACAAGGTCAGAAAGATGTGAGACACTCTAAAATATAGAAGTCATTTGGAACTGGTAACAGAAGGCAGGATTATTATCTTGTTAAAATCACAAGCACCCCTTTGAGTGCATCTGTCCAGGAGCAGTGTTTGCTGGTCTCTTGCTCATCCCAAAGAAGTCAGATCTGTCTGACCATACTCCTGGAGTAATTACCACATGTATGGTGGTCCCTTAGCTTTGCTCTCCAACCTTTCTCCAGACTACCATGGGCAGTAGCTTATGGGGAACAGCTGTAGTTGTAGAGATTTCTCATCTTACTGTTCATAACACCTGAATAAAAGCTCTGTTGGTTGCAAAAGAAAGTAAGAGATGATTGTTCAGCTTTGCATTTTAGGGAGAGAGAAAATAAGGGGACTTGTCCACATTTTTCACTCAGCTCCCTCACAGTCTTTCCTTGGTTGCTGATAAAGTGGAGCCCAAGGATCCTGGTGGAGTGGGCACTGTGAAAACCACATGTCTTCCCAGTTCCCAGCAGGGCAGGCTGCTTCCACAAGAAGGTAGAGCAAAGTAAGCAGTACCTGGGCTGGCTGTTCAGAGCCATGCACCAGGGGATTAGAGTGCAGCTGTCTTAATTTCCAGCGTCATGTCTGGGTAATAGGTTGCCTTTGTCCATTTAATACAGGAAATAAAAAGTGGTGCAGGAACAAAGAATTATGATCCTCACCAAGTTTTTCGCTGAAAATGTTTGGATATCCTATCAACTGGCCTAAATAAGCTCTCTAACATGGCTTCTTCTCCAGACGTCTAAGAGGTGGCAGCTCCACCCACCTTTGTTTGTGCTCTGTGTGGCTCCTTCCCTGGAAGGAAATTAATGGAAATGGCTTGATGTTCACCATTTATGCAAAAGTCAGGCTTAACTGTGGACACTGTGGTCGAACTTTATTGGGCTACTGTTTTGGACATGTTAGTGCTGGATTTTATTCAGATTTATTAGCATGATGACAACAATATCTGTGGTACGGGAAAAAAAAAGGAGCCTCATCACTCAATTGGCTTGATTCATTTTCCTGGAGTATCTCTTACCATCCATCTGCTGAAAGGTGGAGCCAAAATGTTTTATTTATGTTTTCATAGGGAATTCTCTGTTAATTAGTTATCTCTCTCTGCCATGAGCAGCAACTGATGAGATCAGCTACTGTAATTTCATGAAAGGCAATGTTGGACTTTTTGTTTGTATCAGCATGAACACTTTCTTATGCACAGCACTCTAGTGGAACACAAGTGGTCCAAATAACACTATATTTTAATATAATGAGGAGACACAGCTATTGTAGCATCACAATTTCTTATTTCCTTGTGTCTAAAAATGTGGTCCTAGGCTAAATGCAGCAGAAAGTTTTTATGGACTGATTCATTTTTACATACATTTTTTATGTATTTTTACAGAGTACAGCTTACCTTACTAATGTTACTACTAAGATTTAATTATTTTTCTAGAATAAAATAGTGTGTTCTGTGGTTGTATTTAATAGGCCAAAGTTACACATCTTCTAGTGCCATTTGCTGCTTGCAGTTCATTTAATGAGGACATGGAACTACCATGCTGTGGAAAAGTGTGTTTTGCAATTGCAAATGAAGTATTTCAACCCTTTTACATTTTAATACCACAAAATACCCCAGGTAGCTAAAGACTGGCTTGTTTTCAGGGAGTTTTGTTATAGAGAAAAAATATGGAAAACCATTTTCTATACTTTCATGTTTGTAGGTTTGTTTCGTTTTGTTTTTCTTTTCTTCTTGTGTCCTGGTTTAAGACCAGCCTGCAACCCAGAGCCAGGCAGCCACTTGCTCATTCCCCCTCCTTCTTCCCCTGCCCTGTTCCCAAGGGGATGGAGAGGAGAATCAAAACAATGTAACTCCCATGGGTTGAGATAAGCCCTGTGCTTTTTGTTCGCAGATCCGGGTGTGAGTCCTAAAGTGGTGCACCATTGGCTTCCTCTTTTATACAGATAACATCCAAAAGGAAAACAGGGACAAGCTGTAGGTGAGGAATCCATGCCTACTGGCTGCCAGTAACCTGCTCTAACCACAGGATAACTAACCACTGCATTCTCCTAGAGTTAGGTCTTCTCCCATGCTTTGATAATTTCACTGGAAAGAGGATTACATGCCAATAGTTGAGGTTAATGTGTCAGTGACACTCATATGCTTGGCACAGGAAAAGTGAGAGGATGAATCAAAAGAATTAACAACTTGAAGGCACTTGTAGAAGTGGTATTAGGAACATCCTTGTCTCCAGTGAGGTACATAATCTTGTTAATTAATCACCAGAAACCAGCCCTGGAGGTATTTAAAAGATGTTAAGCACTTAGGGACATGGTTTAACACTGGACCTGGCAGTATTGGGTTTATGGTTTCACTCAGTGAACTTAAAGACTTTTTCCAACCTAAACTGTCCTATGACCCCATGATTTGATGTATTTGGCTACTCACTTAGGGAAAAGGTGAAATGAAGGCTTCGGCAAACAATGTGATTATCCAGGTCTGGAGAGAGAACATGAGAGGTTCTTACTTCTGGTACTCCCTTCTAGGGAGATGAAAGGTAACAAGCTGATACTACCTCTCACACCCCTAATTTGTTGGTTTTAATTGTTCCGTTCTGCAGCCTGTCATGTGAAGAAACCCTTACTTAGCCAATATGTTCTCTCAGGTCTACTGGTGAACACATATGATGAAAGATTGGTTATATCAGTACAGGAATCAACAGTATCATATTGAAAACAACGGGCTAATGGTGCATAGCACAATTTGTGCAACTAGTGATTACTTGCTTTGGAAAGAAAAGATATTAAAGCTTCAACATAAAAGGGTTCTAAATATACCATTCTCATTGCTTTCAAGATGCCCTCTGTAATTCTTTACAAAGATGGACTTTAGATGTTAGCTTAATTAAAAAAAACAGTTTAAAACATGTGGGTAACATTTCAAATAGTGTTTCAAGTTGGTATGAGATATGCAAAAAGAAAAATGAAATTAAATTTGCCATCAGGCTGATAGAAATAATACTGACCTTGGCATCTGACAACGGTGACTTTTGACAGTCTTCATTTAGCATGTCCAAAACCAGCAGCAAGGCACACATGATGAAGAAAATTTCCCAGTGTTTCTCAGAGGAAAGTGCTAGGACTTGGTAAAAACCCAATGGGATGAAACACCCTGACATGGGAATGGAGAAGTCTGGAGTGTGAAGGAACACAGGGCATCATCATGAGAGCTTTAAAAATAGGCTCATTTAATATTTTAGGAGCCTTCCCCTTTCTATATTTCATTTTAAGGTACTTAGTGCCCTGGTCTGGTGTAAGTAGTCTTGCACAAACCCAAACTCCCTGTCTGCGGCTGTAAATCACAGAGTTAAAAATCTTCTGGCAGAGTGTATGTGAATCAGAAATCTAATTAGCTGATATAAGTATGTGTGCAGAAACAGTGAGACAGATTTCCTGAAGAAGTCATTTTAATTACGGACTTCTGCAACTATCTGGGTGTCAAAAAGCAGCTGAGATAACAGAGATGAGGGAAGCAATCTGTAGTGATTGTATTGAGCTTGTCCACTCACATTTATCCTTTTTCCCCTCTCTTTGTGTATACAAAAGATATTTCTGTCTGATTTCACCATAGAATCACTGGAAGACCTACAACTGTGTTTTCTGCCCTTGCTGGATGACTTGTTTTGGAGCCTGTGTCTAGCAAGACATAATATTATGAGTCTTTGGGTGTTAACGAGAAGGGTAGCATCAAACCCCAAACAACCAGTGTTTGTAAATAGCTAAAATTTCACTCTTCCATTTTGAGACATTATTCTTCCCTTGGTTCGTACTGCATTTTGTGTAAGGTAAGACCTGGATCTCTAAAGCAATAAAGGCGAAGAATAATTTTTTTGTTTTAAAAAGGAAATAAGTTTCAAGACTGCTTGAATTGTCAAGAAGAAACAAACTAAAGGCATAAGCCAGACATCCTCTTTTTTTACTATGTTCTCTCCAGGTTGTCCCTCATAGTAGGGCTCTGCTGTGCTTTTTAAGACCTATGTCCTGCTCCTGAAAAGGAGAACTACATATATCAGCTACATTTAACTATTGTACTGGTCATAGATCATCTACTAACAGGTCATAGTTTTCTTTAAGTTATTCAGCAAATAGTTATGACATCATGTTGGTAGAACTTTTTAAAGAGCTGCCTAGTTGAGTGTGAGTAGTCTGTGAAAATTCACTATTCCTATTGCATTCTGTACCTATGATGGGTCTAACCAGTTGCACTGAGCTTATTTTGCTCTCTGATTAGGTGAGCACGTAGGTGCTTCTGATGTGATTAATTCCATGTGAAAATTTGTTTCCGCAAATACTTATCAGGCAGCTGCAATTTTTTTTTTCATAAAAATTTATGTCAGTAAAATTGAATTACATAAATGATTTAGAAATGCCAAACACATAATTTAAAAATACCAAAGAACCTTTAAAGAATCCCCCTGCCCATCCATCAGTTTATCAAAGATAACGAGAGGACGTGGCTGAATTTTGTCCAAGTATTAGCAAATGATATAATCTAAAATCTTTGGGAAATACTTCAATAAGCACTTTCATTTTTTAATTTTTTTATTTTTTTTTTAATGAGCTTTGAACTGGAAGGTGTTGCTTTTTTTTTTTTTAAATTGTATGCCAATTTCCTTAAAAGGTGCTCAGCTATTCATGTAGGCAAACAAAGGAATTTGGTCCTGTGCAGGTATGCCACATACCTGTAGGTGAATAATGAAATATTATTTAAAATTCAGGGATTCACAGGCCTTGGGTTCTCACTTACTATTAAAATTCATTCAGAATCCGCGTTGG
>NC_047557.1:18909916-18990907 GCF_012275295.1 Melopsittacus undulatus | reverse complement strand
ACACACTAAAGCATGGACCCAGGACTCCATCCAGCCTGGCATTGAACACCACCAGGGATGGAGCATTCACAACCTCCCTGGCAACCCATTTCAGTGCCTCACCAACCCTCACATTAAAGAGCTTCTTCCATATATTAACCTGAACTTTCCTTTTCAAGTTTGAGCCCATTACCCCTTATCCGACTCTACAGTCCCTAATGAAGAGGCCTCCCATCAATCCTTACAGGCCCCTTCAGATACTGGAAGGCTGCTATGAGATCTCACGCAGCCTTCTCTTCTCCAGGCCCAACTTTCTCAGCCTGTCATTATACGGGAGGTGTTACTGCCCCTGATCATCCTGTGGCCCTCCTCTGGATCTGCTCTACAGCTCCATGTCCTTCTATGTTGAGGACACCAGAACTGAAACACAATACTCCAAGTGAGGTCTCACGAGAGCAGAGTAGAGGGGCAGGATCACCTCCGTTGACCTACTGGTCACATATACTTGGATGCAGCCCAGCATATGTTTGGCTTTCTCGGCTGTGAGTGCAACTGAGCGGCTCAGTCCTGCTTCTCATCAACCAACACCCCTAAGTCCTTCTCTGCAGGGCTGCTCTGAATCTCTTGTCCACCCAGCCTGTAACTGTGGCTGGAATTGTCCCGACTTGCTTAGGTGAACTTCCTGAGGTTGGCATCAGCCCCACATCACAAGCGTGTTCAAGGCCCCTCTGAATGGCATAACCTTCCCTCAACTGAACCAACAGCTTGGTGTCATTGGCAAACTTGCTGGGCACACTCAATCCACTGTCCATGTCAGCGACAAAGATGTTAAACAAGACCCGGTTCCCAACACCGACCTTGAGGGACCACCACGGTTACTGGTCTCCAACTGGAACACTGAGCCATTGACCGTAACTCTTTGCATGTGGCATCCAGCCAATTCTTTATCCACCACTTTATCTTAAATAAAAGTGTATGTGCATTGTATTTGCATCTCACCTTTATTTTACTTTTTAATCCACACTAACAGTATAAGACAATGAAGTACTTCAGAACTTCTTTCAGCAAAGTAAACCAAGATAGAGGCCTATGTTAAATATTATCAGAGCACATCTATTTTGAAATTATGTCTGAGCTTCAGAAAGGTTGTCTCATATAACCTCCTTGTTCTGAAAAAAATTATGTCAGGAAGTATTAAGGACATCACAACTTCCTGTTGCTGACCAAAAATGCCATTCTGACTACTAGAAGCCTGTCAACACAGAAGCCAACCTCCAGCTTATTACCAAGTGTTTTGCCAAACTTCATTTACCACTGCAAAAACAACTTCGCCACCATTCTAATACATAGCCATTTTGATTTGAACTGAAAATGGCTGGAAAATAAAATCATCAAACACAGTATTACACCTGAATTTTACATATGAATAAAATCAATACTAAAACATTCAAAGAATTAATATTAGCATATTCCCAGGCACATAAAAGCTATTCCAGGAAAAAGAACAGGACATCAAGTGAAAACCTAGTATGGAATTTTCCACAAGAACTAATAGGTGTTCCAAGCTCATTTCCAAGAACACTGCAACCAGCTTGTTTTAGACTGAGATTTTGCAATGGGCTGTTAAAGGTACTGAAGAGATCTGGACTCAACGCAACTCCGTTGAAAATCTCATGGTGTTTAGATACTCCATGAAAAGCTCACTTTTATTTTCATAAATGCCTGTACAAAGGTGGCATTCAAACTGGTTTTCATGGCTCTATCTTTGAAAAATGAAAACCAGTATGTAAAAAACTAAGCATGTTCAGGGGATTCAGATTAAGATCTCACCTTCTGTCTTGCAATTATGTCTAGAAGCCTTCCTGGAGTGGCACACAGTATATTACAGCCTTGCATTACCTGACGGATTGAATAGCCTGTTTGTGTACCTCCATAGATCACAACTGGCCTTATACAAGTTCTGTAAAATAGAAAAAAAATGGATTAATACAAATCGTATTGTTTCAGAAAAAAAACAAAAAACCCCACCAGATCTACCATAAACCAGGATACTTTGTGCAGTCAAGTTCCTTCACCAGCCAGCACAGCCTATAACCAAAAGCAGGACCCAAGACTAAAAACTCAGTCACCATAAGCTCAAAGATACCATTCAAACTATTACAATAGAGGCTGCACAAGTGGCTTTCCTGGAAAGAATGCTTCATCTGCTTTCATCCCTCTCCCTTCAATTCAGTTACTGGCCATAAGTGACACAATGGTGTCAGATATTGTCTTCTTTCATACAGCACACTTAGAAAAAGCAGAACCACGAAATACATGCCTTTAGAGTTTCAGAAGTAATTTTTCCATACCTGACAATGTGAAAAATAAAAAACACACGGATGGCTCTTTGTAAAGCAGCTAATCATACTGTGATGTATGTGTGCCACTCACACATTAGGACTGCAAACCCACTCAAACACGAAACTACTTAGTGCTCTTCCTACTAGTCTGTTTGGTTCGCCCTATACCATAAAGCTGTATCAGGTATTGTTCTCCAACAAAAACAGTCCTACAAGCAAGAACTGCCTTACACAGAGGAGCAAGTCTGTAAGCTCACCTTTATAACCTCCTGCTAAGGTTTTTACATGCATGCAGTAAGTGTTTTCACACTGAAATTCAAACTGCCTATTCTTGAAGGTACTAATTCAGCTTCATATAAACCAGATTATTTTTTTTACCAGGAAACTTTTCAGAAAGCTTTAGTCAAGAATAGAAGCAGGTTGGACTGAGCAATATGCATACAATTCTTTAGCAGGAACAGATTCACACCCTGATACAGTTAACTGCCCCCAGAATGTAGGTTATCTTGCTTTTACTGCAGGGCAGCTGCAGGAAAAACTTTTAGAATTCAGATGCTATTTTATTGTGAAGTAATATGTATCTATAGTTTAAAATAGCATCATTAACAGAACTAGGTAAAACAGTTTTAGAGATGAAGAAGCTTTTCTTAGTAACTTGCTTACATTAATAAGCAAATATGATGGTACTTTCGAAAGACAGGGACAGCCTCCAAATCTGTTTGCCTTAATGAGCAAAAGCAAGCCTAATTTAGCCCAACAGATTTTGCTCAGGCAATGTTTTCCATTCCATCTCCTAACAGAAACAAGCCTTTAGACAATAGATTTAATTTTCTCTCTGTTCACTGGTAAAACTAACATCACAGGATCATTGGGAAACTAGTAAAAATATGGTCTGACACAACATTCAAGAGTTCAATGACAAGTTTATAGACCTTTTGTTCTGAAGAAGCAGAGCTAAAGAGCTTGCTTGAGCTGTGAAATTTCTGTCTGAAACCAGACAAACTGGAACATAATGATCAAGACCAGGTAACAGTGCAAAAGCTTACCCATACACAAATTTCCTTGCTTCTAGAAAGATCTGATTTATCAGCTCTCTAGTTGGAGCAACAATAATACATTCCGGATCTTGCTGCTCTTTAAAGCTGGTGGCAGTTACGCCATCTCTCATCATGTGGGCCACAATTGGTAAAAGAAAAGCTGCCTAAAAAAAAAAAAAAAACAAACAAAAAAATTGCAGCATTTATGATGTTTAGTCTTAAAACTTTCACCAGTAACATTAAAAGCTGTATACCAATCTTAAAGCCTAAATGATAAAGGACATTATCACCTTCAAGGAAATCAGACTGCAGAAGGATTGATGTGAATGCACTTCAGAACATGTAAGCTTCTTTCTCATTGGTTATGATGCATTAAAGTACCTCTCTGGACAGTAAGAGTCTAATATCTAATAACATAGGAACACAGTCATGCATTAGCTAAGTTCTGTGTTCTTCAGGCACTTCCACACATCATGCTGACATACACTGATAATTAGGTACCCCAGGATCAAATCCCTCCTTAGCATTTACCTTACATGCTTTACATTAGCATCAGCAGATTTTTAAGGTAAACCACATATCACCATTTTCCTGGCTACTACAACAACAGATCATTTTGCAACGCATCTGCACCAACACACTTCCTTCCATTAAGACTATCAAGACCTGTAGAGCAATTCCAAAACCATCCAGAATACTTATAGCATAACCTTTGAACATTTCCCCCTCTTGAAACAGGTTTTCCAAAATAAAAAAAAAAACACTTTTTCAAAGTAACTAATAACCCACATAACATCAAAGCTAGAATTCCATACTATGCTGAATGGCAAAAAAACCCTATATTTAATATTAAAATATTCTCACAGATAGTTGTCAGTGGTTAGGTTTGGGTACATTAGACAGATTAACAAGTTGACACAACTGTCAACTTACTATCAACTTTCAACACTGTTTCATGATTAATACTGAATCACCTAAAACTAAGTCTGGTGCAGATAAGACTTGATCAAACCAAGGATGATGGATCAAACCAAGGACGATGAACCAATACAACATACTGTTACAATCTGGTTTAAGTTTAAAATCAGAAACAAAAGCAAAACACACAGCACATACATACCAACACACACAACAAAACCCAACCAAACAACAGATAAAAGCCCACACAAGGCAGAAAGAAACCCAGACTTCCCAACTGCTGAGCTTTTTTCCTCATCAGCTCTTTCTGTGAGTGCCTATATTTCTTCATCTGTATCTGCAGCCCTGCAGACTGGCCTGCTGTAACAAGACAAGTAACAAGTTCACTCAAATTAAAAAGAAATTTGTAAATATCATCTGTACTTAATGCCAGACTTGTCACTGCAAGTCAAACCCTTAGAGGGCAAGATGTGAATCACACGGCACATGAAACACTGAGGCATCCTCAAGGTCACACACTTTCAGTAGTATCAAGACTACACAAATTGCTTACAGTTTTTCCTGATCCTGTCTGGGCACATGCCATTAAATCTCGTCCTGCCAGTATAATAGGAATGCTGTACTTCTGCACTGGAGTAAGCTTAGAGTATCCAGCTTTAGCAATGTTCACATTTAAAGTCTGACAAAGGTTAGCTTCTTCAAAAGCCTGTAAGCGAAAAAAATATTAGCAATACACAATGACAAAAGTTAAAAGTCTAAAAACTCCACTGCTTACCATAGGGTTCAGATTTCCAAATACTAGAAAGTATTAACTTCTGAGTGGGCCTAACCAGTTATTTAGATTGCAAACATTCCGACAGCTAAAAGTCTGAGAGGTTTTTTCAACCTGCTCATGTCATGCAAGTGAACTTGTCTGAAGGACAGTGAAGGCATTCAGATAGTCTTAGAAGGCATTCAGATGTTCAGAAGCCATACATGTGGATTCAAGCAGGTAAACTCATATGATGGCATGCTAGGAAAACAAACTAAAACTCTTCAGTTCTATTTCATGTAAGATACACACTTAATCTCTACACTAAAGCTAGATAAGAATGTTGTTCTAGCTCCCATTACCAGGATCAAAAAGCATCATAACATGACTAAATCAGTGTAACTTCAGTGTGAAAACTTTAAAGATAGATGGGGGGGGGGGAAATCCAAACCCAACACTCTGCAACTTCTCTTTCAACATAGGTGCTACTATCCCCTCCTCCACCCCCATTCCTCCTTACTGTTCTCCTTAAAAAAAGCTTTTATTTCCCACCCCCCCCCTTTTTTTTTTTTAATCAAAACACTAGCCAACTGGTATGGAGTAGAAGCGAAGTTAATACAAAAGTTAAAACAATAGACAGCAGCTCCAAAACCAGGGCTAGAAATTATTTCAAACCACCTGCTGAAAACTATTCCAACAGATGTTAAAGACTCCCCAGTAACAGACTTCAACAAGGTAACTCTACCAGCCCTAACAAAACTACTGCCAAAGACCTCTTTCAAAATTTAAACTAGTCTTTTGCTGCACTTTAAGGACTATACCTCCTGTCCATTCAGTATTACTTTCTCAGTGCCATTTCTGTAGTCTGTCAATGTCCTTTTAAACTAAAATTTATGTCTTGCAAACAGGCAGCATCTCCTTTCAATACAATGCTGCTGCAATGTTCAAGATCTTTTTTAATATTTTCATTAGTAGTGAGTATTAGACTCAATATACACCCTTGCAGAATTACATTCAACATAAAGCCTGAGATTAATGAGTTCACTAACCAGTAATGGTGCTGGAGGGTCAAGTCCCGACACTTCAACAACATTTTCATCATACTTGTCAAAATTAATTCCTGTCTGGTAACGTGCAAAGATGGCTTGCTCATCACTAGGTGGAGGAGGGGGCACGTAAGTCACCTTTGGACCTTAAGAACAAAACCACTCAAGTTCACAAATAATATAAAGAAAACCTGAACTAAAACTATTTTAAGTATGGAGGTACTGAAGTTAAGATCAGTGAGACATCATTTAGACTTCTGTCCACTTTTCAGAAGGCAAGGAATTTCAGAAATTCTATTATAACTTAAATTTATACTACTAGACCTAACACTTACTTACAAAGCTCAGTTCAAATTCAGTAACAATGCATTTATTAATAAAAATAAAATTAATCTGTTCATGGCAGCACATTTATAGTTCTAGATAGTTCTAGATTCTAAATTCTAGATTTTCAAGGTAAGCAACTCAAGAAGTCTCAGGTGTAAAGCTGTCCTGGTTTCAGCAGCAGCACTCATTTTTCTCCTTCTCAGTAGCTGGTGCAGTGCTGTGTTTTTGACTTTCAGCCTGGGAACAGCACTGGTAACACCGATGTTTTTAGTTGTTGCTCAGTAATGTTTACTCCAATCAAGGACTTTCTCAGTCTCATGCTCTGCCAGGGAGGAGGGGAAGTCAAGGGAAGCCAAGACAGGACACCTGACCCAAACTAGCCAAACAGATATTCCATACCACAGCACATCATGCCCACTATATAAACTGGGGGCAGTTACACAGAAGGGCTAGAACACTGCTTGGGTCGGGCTGGGTATCAGTCAGCAGGTTATGAGAAGTTGTATTCTCTTCCCTTGTAATTTCCCTTATCATTATTATTATTATTATTGGTGGTCTCTTTCACAGACACCCCCTTGTCATGGGGAAAGAGCTTGCATGCCCTTATGAGGTTGAGAGCTATGCTGGTGGTGACATATGCCTCTGGTAGTGTCTCCCATGCCAGACAGGTCTCAACTGAAGGGTCAAAGTGTGTCCATGGGCAGGATGGGCTCAGTAGCCTTCAAGCAACCATCCTAGGAGAAGGACAACTCTAACTTCAAACCCAGGCAGATGGAGCTCATTTTGCCTTGTAAGGCCATCCATCTAAGAGAAGGATACTCTAATCAAACCTATGACCTCAGAACTTTGCTGTCACCATCCAAGCCCACTAGGCCCTTGCAGATAAACCTCAGGTGTAAAGGGTGAGGCCAGTTCTGTGCATGCTGCGCCTCACCTAAAAAATCCACTGCGCAGGCCCAAAGGGTTTACCCACATTTGCAAAGCCCTGTAGCAACAGGCAAGGAACAAAACAGCAGGTGATACGGTGCACTGGAAGCCACAGCCCTAACCCTGGATGCAGGCAGTTCAGGACATTGGTCACTCGAGACTGACCCCGGAGATGACAGTCTTGTTTGGCAATATCCTGAATGACCAAGCAGCCTTTTTTCAAGGAGAGTACTGCTTGCTCCATATGGAGAGAGGCCTAGAAAAGGTGGCCTAACCAAAGCTCATCTCCCCCTCCACCTGGTTTGCTTGCTGCAGCCAGTGGGCATCTTCTGTTGCAGTCAAAGACAAGGAGACAAAGGCATACACCCGTCTCCAAAGATGTGTCCAGATTGACACTTGCATGTTGGAACATCAGAACCATGCTTGATACAGCAGACAGTGGGCATCCTCAGCGCCGTTCTGCACTAAGTGCCCATGAACTGTCACAACCACAGACATTGCTGCTCTCAGTGAAGTTCGCCTTCATAAGGAAGGCAGCCTTACAGAACATGGTGCCAGCTATATACTCTACCGGTCAGGTAAATCCAAAACTGAAAGTCATCTTTCTGGAGCTGGCTTCATGATTAAAAACTCCATCGTCTCTAAATTTGAAAATCTGACGATAGGTCATTCCGATCATGTTATCTCCTTACGCCTTCCACTACACAATAAGCAACATGTTGTTCTTTTCAGCATATTGCTCCAACTCTGCAAGCTCACCCTGCAGAAAAAGATTCTACACCGATCTGCATCACCTCACTCAACAGATTCCTATAGATGATAGGATCATAATCCTTGGTGACTTCAACTTCTGAGTAGGTAAGAACTTTGAGGCCTGGAAAGGAGTACTACACAAGCATGGTGTTGGTAGCAGCAATAATGGCCTCCTCTTGCTAGAGTTTTGTGCAGAGCAGCAGCTTACCATTACCAACACTATTTTCCAGCAGAAAGACAGCCTGAAGACAACCTGGATGCATCCTCAATCTAAACACTGGCACCTTATTGATTACATCTTAGTGCACCAGAGAAAAGTTCACAATGTCTGTCACACCTGAGTGATGCCTAGTGCAGAATGTCAAACAGACCACCGCCTTGTGTGTTGCAAACTTAACCTCCACTTTAAGCCCAAACCTAAGAGGAGCAGCATTCAGAGGAGGAGGCTCAAAGTTAATAATCTTCGAACAGCCACAGTGAGGGCCAGCTTTCAGGCTAACCTTCAAACTAGGCTTGAAGACCATCTTACAGATTCTTCTCCTGAAGCGCTTTGGCAACATATTAAAAATAGCATACTGCAGTCCTCTAAAGAATCCTTTGGGTTCTCCTTAAAGAAAAACGAAGACTGGTTTGACGATAACAATCAGGAGGTCCAGGAACTGCTGACAAAGAAGAGATCTGCCCATCCTGCATACCTCATTCAGCCATTTTGCCATGTAAAAAAAGGAGCCCTTCGTCTTGCGTGCAGTAAACTGCAACAGAAACTTCACGACATCCAGAACTAGTGGTGGCTCAACCTAGCAGAAAAGACTCAACTATGCACAGATTTGGGTGACCACAGAGGATTCTATGAGGCTCTGAAAGCAGTGTATGGATCCACATACCAGGTTCAAAGCCCCTTAATGAGTGCAGATGGCCGAACGCTTCTTACAGCGTTCAATCTCTATCCTGAATCCTACAGCTTACAATCTCTATCCTGAATCATTGCTCTGAACATTTTCAAAGATTTAGTGCTAACCGTGTAGTCCAAGGGGCAGGAATCCAGCATATTTTACAACATCCAATGAAAAACTAATTGGATATAGCCCCTACCATGGGAGAGATGCTTAGGGCTATACAGCAGGTAAAAACTGGCAAGGCAGCTGGGGTAGACGGAATGCCACCCGAAAACTGGAAGCATGGAGACCAAGTACTTCATGCTGAATTTCACAAGCCAGTTGCGCATTGTTGGGAACAAGGTAAATTACCATCAGATTTTCACAATGCAATCACCATCACGCTGTACAAGAAAAAAAGGTGTAAAGTCAGACTGCTCAAGCTACCGAGGTATAACTCTGCTCTCCATTGCTGGAAAAATCCTTGCAAGAATACTATTGAACACATTAGTACCCGCTATCACAGAAAAACTTCTACCTGAAAGTCAGTGTGGTTTCAGAGCTAACAGAAGTACCACAGACATGGTATTTGTTCTCAGACAACTGCAAGCGAAGTGTAGAGAACAGAATAAGGGGCTCTATGTAACTTTCACTAACCTCACCGAAGCTTTTGACACTGTGAGCAGAAAAGGCCTGTGGCTACTCTTGGAACTATCAGGTTGGACCCCCAAGGTTCCTCAAAATGATTGTTCTGTTACGTTAGGATCAGCACGGCCAAGTGAGATATGGAGATGCACTCTCTGAGCCGTTCCCAATAACCAACGGTGTGAAACAAGGTTGTGTTCTCACACCAACTTTATCCACAATCTTCTTCAGCATGATGCTCCAAAGGGCTACAGTAGACCTCAATAAACAAAATGGCATTTATATTGGATACTGTACTGATGGGAGCCTATTCAACTCTAAGGCAACTTGAAGGCCCACACTAAGACCCTAAATCACCTTGTCCGTGAACTGCTTTATGCTGATGATGCCGCCCTTGTTGCCCACATAGAAGCAGCTCTGCAGCACTTAACATCTTGCTTTGCGGAGGTGGCTGAGCTTCTTGGGCTGGAAGTCAGGTTGGAGAAGACAGTAGTTCTCTACCAACCTGCATCATAAGATTACCATCCTCCCCACATTACCATTGGCGAGTCAGAGCTTAAGTCAGTTCAACAGTTAAGCTATCTGGGAAGCATTATTTCCTTGGATGCCACAATCAACAAAGAGATAGGTAACAGAATAGCAAAGGCATATAGAGCCTTTGGAAAACACCATAAAAGAATCTGGTGCAATAAAACACCTGAAGAAAAGTATAAAGATTAGTGTCTATAGAGCTACTGTACTGTCTACTCTTTTATATGGGTCTGAAACACAGGTTATCTACCGCTATCATCTGCGACTCCTCAAACGCTTCCATCAGTGTTGCCTCCGTACAATTCTAAACATCCATTGGACTATGTGTCAAATGTTACTGTCCTTGACAGGCAGGGGTCACCAGTATCGAGGCCATATTGCTGAAACTGCAGCTGTGCTGGGCAGGGCACATCTCTAGGATGGAGGATCACTACCTCCCTAAGATTGTGTTTCACGGTGAGCTCGCCACCAGTTGCCGCAAGGTAAGTGCCCCAAAGAAGGGATATTAGGACTCCCTGAAAAAATATCTCAGCCTTGGCCATACTGACTACCATCAGTGATCCACCCTGGCCTCTAATCAGGAGACTTGGAGACACACCATACCCAACACTCTTGTCTCCTTTGAGAACACACGCAGAATTAGCCTCAAGGAGAAAAGACAAAGTAGAAAGAATTGTGCCTCGCCTACACTAACCAAGGAGACCTTTCGCTGTGATTTTTGCAACCAGATTTGCCTATCCTACACTGGCCTTTTTAGTCATCAGCGTGCTTGTAGTAAGTGTGGATAAAGCCCTTCCCAAATCTTCATTCGCGAAGTCAAGCCATCATTATTATTGGTGGTAGCAGTAGTGGTCTTGTGTTATACCTTAGTTACTGGACTGTTCTCATCCCAGCCCGTGGGAGTTACATTCTTTTGAATCTCTTCCCCATCCCTCTGGGAGAGAGGGAAGGAAGGGCAGGAAGTGAGCTGCTGCATGATTCTGGGTTGCCGGCTGGGCTTAAACCACAACAAAAATTAATTATTTGATGCTCACAATCACAAGGATCTCAAATGCAGAGGGCTCAGGAACCAAAATTATTCATACGAAGTCAGAAGTTCACTATTTGTCTTTTTTTTATTTCAAGAGTAAGAGAAAGGCAAAATAAGGCTAAAGTCATTTGCAAAAAACACCGCAGACAAGTAAACATTTAGGATTGTCCCAGCTGAGACTTTCAATACATGCCAAAATCATTTATCACACACTGGAACCTGATCTCCTGCACTCACAGATCATGAAATTCTGTTTAATAACTTTTTCAGTAAAACACATGAAGCCTGTTTTCCAGGAACACCATCTGAAACTGAGAATCTACTGTTCTTCTGTGGTTTGCTTTAATGACTATCATCACTCAGATTCCTACACCACCGCCAGTTAAGTTCTCTAACACTTGTGTCTCAGGTATATAAGCTTTACCATTATGAAGAAAGAACAGCCTGCATAAGGGAATTCTACAGCACTCCATTCCAACCACCACTATGGTATCCAGTAATTTAAAGATGAATTAAGTTTAAACATACGAAGTTTAACGTTACATGAACAGTTTTGAGGTGTTTTGCATTTACCCATATCACTACCTTCTTTTTTTACATAATCATTTTCAGCAACTTCCTGTAACAGAATGTTCCTCAAGTTTAAAAGAAATTGACACTGTCATGTCACCTGTGAAGAAGCTACTCACCTCTTCCAGATTCTATTTCTTCACTGTGTTCTTTGGAAGCTGCTGCTAAAGAAAGCATTCAATAGATAATTACTTACAGGAATAAAACTCATTTGAGAGAAAATCTAAGAACTTAAGCAACTCTATAAAACCACAGTTTCATTGGGACAGTAACAGAGAATCTGAGTAAAGATGCAACATACAGTTCATGTAATCACTTTAAAATATTTGTTTTTCCATTAGAAGATAAGACACACAGTTATCTCTAATTACAAAAAGCATAACCGTTTTAAGAAAACCCAACACAGCCCTATCTTTGCTACCTCTACAAATTCTGTCAGTGACAAGAACACTATTCAGAAATGGAGGCAGCACAGAAACCTAGCAGCACCTGCTCTGTTCCTCTCCTAGATCCAGACATACCCCTTACTGTAAAACAACACAGTTCCTATGTAACAAACAACTCTTTATGAAGAATTATCTTTCCACATTAATATCCCCACAGACTAGTTCAACTGTTGCCGACCAATATCCATAACAGTCTTTACATACTAGTATTTTATATAATGATTGCAAGAAAGTAAGGAATTACTATATCACATTGAGGATGTAGTTATGTCCACTATGAATATTAACATGTCGCCTTCATAAACACTTCACGTTTCTGAACATCATTGAACTAAAAATCTAAAAAACTTAATTTGAACTAAGTCAAACAGAGACAAACCAACTGTTCCCTGATATTAGAGAACACTTCTGAAAATCCACACTTATTCTATATGCACTACAATGAAAAATTCTTTACTAGTATCAGACAAGCTGTTCCTACATTGAGAATATCAGCCATTCACTACCCGTTACACCAGTTTAATGATATTTCTGATTTTAACTCCAGGACTCCTGCAAGTGATAGACTACAACACTCTAAGTAGCACAACAGATGAGTTACAAGTTATAGTAACATCAGTGGCAAAGGAAGACAATGAGGGGAAAATTCCTTTGTGGACAGCAAAATCCCCAAAACATTAAAATAATGTCATCAGAAAGAGCTAAAATCCTATTCTCAGTAAAGTACCCCAGCCAAACCTAAAACAATTCCCTTTATAGGAGGGGTAGAAAAAGTCTAGAGTGACTATTTTGAAACTGAGAACATTCTTAAAGACTTGCTTTGTATTTTGGCATTAGCAGCTCTGCTTCACTGTGCATTAACTGACCCAGTAGCAGTAGGACCAAGGTAAAAAAAAAAATTATAGGAGACAACAGCTTTGAAAATACAGTATTTAAAATTTATCCAAGTTACAAATTTGTCTTGTGTGTGGAGGCATGCAAGCTACCTAACATCTGCAAGATGTTCTTAATTCAGACAAGGAGAACAATCACAGAGACAGCATTTAGCAAACTAAGGTACTGCACTGCCACAAAATCTGCAATGGGGAAATCTGACAGATTTACCACCCTACTAAAAAAGTCTAACCTGCACCTCCAAATGCTCCTCTTCCTATAGAGCCAAAGAAAGTGTCAGACTGGGGTCTTTCTCTTCGCTCATCTTTAATACCTGTAAGTAATAAACAGTGTAGTGGATATAGTGTCTAAAATGAGCACAATAAAATACTGTGCCTAAAGCTAATACCATTTACTTAACCTCTACACTGCAAAAAACCTAAACATTCTTTGTAAATCTAATCCATGCTGTATTATTCCTAGTAATATTATTTTTTGAAGATGCCATCCATGTTCTACAGCACTGCTGAAGAACAGAAGCTTCTACATAGCTTCCACCTTTGTTTCAAGAAGCCAGCAAACCTTGCTTATATGTTGTTGCTACACAAATCAGCCAGCATAAAAAAAATATATATATAAAAACCTTACTCTCACTTCGTTGAAGGCCACCAGGAAATCTTCCAAAACCTCTCTTTTGTGTACTGGAATTTTCTACAGCATTCCTTCCTTGAAAACCTGCAGTACAGCACAATACACAGCAACTTCACTTGCCCATTTCTGCATGTGCAGATCAAAAGCCTTTTATCTGGCAATTATTCTTCACAGCCCTGATTTTATGAATTCAGATTAAAAGTACAATAGAACTAAGCAATTTGTCTGAACATATGGAAAAGTGAAGTATTTTTTGCCTGTATCAGTTTCCATGTCCCTTGTTTCACAAACTGTCCCACTTACTGCCATTGAACGATCTAGATCTGTTAGGTGGTAGAAGCTTCCACGGCCCTGTGTGCTTCCCATAATACTTGGTGGAAGCATATACAGCAATACTGCGAAACTGCCGATTACTAAGCTCTTCAGTGTGCACTGCATACCAGAGTGGCACTTGACATTATAGGCAGTAAGAGCACAGGGATTAAATATTGCTTTATGGAACCTGAAGAAAGCTTTGCAATCTTCTTCTGGAGAGCACTTGTATACTCCCTCACATAGCATGTATATGGATACTAATGTTCAGCTGCCTTTTATATTACATTATGACGGTTCAATGTCCAGCTGGAGAGCAGTAACGAGTGGTGCCCCTCAGGGATCAGTGTTGGGACCGGACTTGTTTAATATTTTTGTTGCTGACATGGACAATGGAATTGAGTGTGCCCTCAGCAAGTTTGCCGATGACACATAGCTGTGTGGTTCTGTTGATACACTAGAGGGAAGGAATGCCACTCAGAGGGACCTTGACACACTTGTGAGGTGAGCTGATGCCAACCTCATGAAGTTTAACCATGCCAAGTGCAAGGTCCTACACCTGGGTCAAAGCAATCCCAAGCACAGCTACAGGTTGGGCAAAAAGGAAATTCATAGTAGTCCTGCGGAGGACTTGGGGGTGTTGGTCAATGAGAAAATGAACATGAGCCAGCAGTGTGCACTCACAGCCCAGAAAGCTAACCGCATCCTGGGCTGCATCAAGAGAAGCGTGACCAGCAGGTCAAAGGAGGTGATCCTTCCTCTCTACTCTGCTCTCGTGAGACCTCACTTGGAGTATTCTGTGCAGTTCTGGTGTCATCAACATAAAAAGGACATAGAACTGTTAGAACATGTCCAGAGGAAGGCCATGAGGATGATCAGGGGACTGGAGCACCTCCCATATGAAGACAGGCTGAGAAAGTTGGGGCTGTTCAGCTTGGAGAAGGGAAGGCTGCGTGGAGACCTCCTAGCAGCCTTCCAGTATCTGAAGGGGGCCTACAGGGATGCTGGGGAGGGACCATTCATTACAGACTGTAGTGACAGGACAAGGGGTAATGGGTTGAAACTTAAACAGCAGAGGTTTAGACTGGATATAAGGGAGAAATTCTTTACTGTTAGGGTGGTGAGGTACTGGAATGGGTTCCCCAGGGAGGTTGTGAATGCTCCATCCCTGGCAGTGTTCAAGACCAGGCTGGATGAAGCCTTGGGTGGCATGGTTTAGTGTGAGGTGTCCCTGACCATGGCAGGGGGTTGGAACTAGATGATCTTGAGGTCCTTTCCAATCCTAACTATTCTATGATTCTATGACTCAGCAGAATTATCAGAACAATATGCCTCCCCAAGAAAAATGGAAGCAAAGCAAGAGGTGAACAAAGCAATGCTGAGTCCTGTTTTCTAGCAAATGTGGTGGCATTATGCAGTCAAAACTAAGAGGTGATACTGAATGCCTACATTATGCAGAAAAATAATGAGTGGTAACCCAGGCATATAATTTTCCAACCCATAAAATACTTACCTGACCCTGATACAACAGAACTGAGTACCTCCACAGGGAAAATTTAATGCATCAAATACAACTAGAATTACAGACACTCTGGAAAGTTACCTCTGTTGGCAAAATTCCTTCTGCTACCAAATGCACTCACTGGCTGACACCATCTGTTCATAGATTCATCACTACCTATAATTATAAAAATGAATCAACATCAAAAGCTGTATTTGACTTCAGGATAGGCTTGCTGGAGTTTGTTTGTTTTTTAAACCCAACAGTAGAACTACAGAATCATTCAGGCTGAAAGGGACCTTGGATCTGTAGCCTAGCTCCTACACAACAAAAAAAACAACCACACAACAAAGGTACTGTTTTATAAGACGATGTATTAAAATTACAAAGCTTAGGACAGCTGCAACTACTGATTTCTATGAAGAATAGCACCACACAGTAACAGTACTGCTACCAACCCACTAAAATTTGACTTTCCAGACTCAAGACACCAGTTGCAAGATCCTCCATTCTAAATGCTTTATCCAAAAGGAAGGCTTAATCACTCCCAAACGAACAAATCTTAATCATCTAAACCTACCTTCACCCCTAGAATACCCTCCAAAATGATCCTGCATGTGCCGACTTCTATTAGGTGTTCCAAAAGCACCTGGAAAACAAGAAAGTAAGGCTTTTGACACCATATCCCATAACATCTTAATATACTAACCAATGAAGCACAGCCTAAGTAACTGGACACTGAAGAGGACTGATTCAGTAGGCTGAACGAACCATGCTCCAAGAGTTGTGATTAGCAGCACAAAATCCATCTGGAAGCCAATCACTAGCAGAGAGCCCTACAGATCAATACTGGGGCCAGCACAGTTTACCATCTTCAGTCATGACCTGGATGATGGGACTGAATTCATCCCTCACCAAGCCTGCAGACGTACAAAACCAGTACATAGCACAGGGCTGTTTCACTCAGAGGAAAGTCATAAAGACATAGGCAGGCAATTTCAAGCAAGAACCCCAAAGTCCAAAGAAAAATGCAAAATCTTGCACCTGCAGAGGAATAATTCCAGGCGCCAGTACACACTGGAAACAACCATCTGGAAAACATCATTGATGAGAAAGTTTCCACTACAGCCCTCATTTTTTAAGTTGAAGGTAAGCCAGCAATGTGTCGAAGCAGTAAAGGCCAACAGCTAGGAAGAATGTTACCAGCAGGTGGGGGCAGGTGGTCCTTCCGCACTGGTGACACCTTATCTAGAGTGCTTCATTCAGTTCTAGGCTGTCCGATACAAAACAGACACTGACATACTGGAGTGAGTCCAACAAATGACCACAAGGACAAAGAAAAGATTGATACAGCTGTTTAACACAGAGTGACTGAGAGCTGGAACTGCATTCTGCAACAAGATAAACACCCTAAAGATCACCAGCATACAAGAGCTTGTCATAAAGGTAAAAAGAAGACTGATTACATTTGGTACATTACCAATACACTCAATTAGGAAACTTGGCTTGTACAACAATAGAAATGTTAAACTGCTGCACTTATAGCCTGAACAATGTTCGGAGCTCCTGCTTACTCTGAAGATATAAGTAGTTTGTGACAAATCCTGTATAAAAGATTCTGATATTCACATTAAATGACACAATCAGAAAAAAAAGCCACCCCAATTACTTAAACTGCTCTTTTTATTGTTTATCACAATAGACTGCCTTCCATTGACCAAGTCTATTTGCCTTTAAAAGGGTGAAGACTCTCTCCTTATTCCATCACTCCTCTTCCACTGAAATTTTTGTAACTTAGGCATACTGCGTTAATTAAATATTCAAAGCTTTTGGAAAGCACACTGCGTGTCAACAAAATACGTGATCAGTAGACCTGCTTCAGTAAGTTTCTCCACCATGCTGCCCTTTGTCTAATGAAACATGCTGGATAAAAACACAGATTTATAGACAAGCAAACAGAGCAGAATCAATAATGACTCTTCCGTCAAGTCTGCAATGCTTAGCACTTAGACCAAATTGACTGTAGACCACACTGTTAATTGCAAACCAACCTATTAAGACTGGTAAAATAGCAACTTTCAGAATTATTATTTACCTACTGTGTGACTTTTCATGCCCCTTGATTCTATGCTCACTGGTCTTATATGAACTGTAAAAGTACTGGACGCTAGTGTTCAATTCATCACTGTTATTTACCACTCTAAATTTACTAGCTTTCAAGCAGTATTTCATAGATTAAGAGGAATAGAACAAACCCGTGTTCCCAGTTCACTGGCATCAGAAACTAGCACTGCATCAGCATATCACTGAGTAAGAGCTATTAAATCCTGATATTGTGTGTATTATGTCTTCCTTATAAAAATAATTTGCAAGTATGCAATATTACTTTTAGCTTATCCTTATTGCAAGTATTTACACAAGAGTACTGCTATTATCTTTTCAAGGAGAAAACTAAACTGAGTTTTAACTTGCATAACACTAACTCTACTCATGCCATCTAGTGTCAAACAGGCAAGCTATGTCCCGAGCCTAAAGTCAACTGCATACAAGAAAGCAGTTCATGAGAGCTTAATTTAAATATCAGCTGAAGCATGATCTAACAAATTAGAAGTTTTGCAAGAAGAGAAAGAAGCCCACTCAGCCTTTTCTGAAATAAACAAACAAGCAAACAAAAAAAAAGAGGAAAAAATGACACCTTTTTCCATCATGTTGTAGGGGAAGAACCTAATGCTGATGCACCCTTTTAAACAAGGTCAAGACAAGAGGCATAATCTTATGAAGTGAAAGCCTCACCTCTGGACTTCCCAAGCAGCTTTAGTTCTTTAACTCTTTATTTAAACAGCAAATAAGGTTAGCCATATCCAGCATAAGTAAAGCAATCTCAGTATTACTACTTCTGCTTGAAAACACTGATAGAGTTCCCCTCATCTAAGAGCCATCAGAAAGATTGGGTTAAATCAAAATACTCTGAAATTGCTCACTGATCTAAAATGGCAAAATATACACAGCTCAGTAAATAAACGGTTGATGACGACAGTGAAAGCAAGATCTTCGACAGAAAAGTCCTCCCTGCCATGAACAAGAGGCACAAATCAGAAAACAGTTACTTTTGCAGTGTGTAATAGAAAATATACCAGGGATGACAGCTAGTCAGAAAGAAAGACTTGGAACAAACCATGAAGCATCAAGACTCACTTCCACCTAACTTGCATTTCAAGTTCTCTTCACAAGCACTGCCTTTCCTATTTGTTCTGTGTCACCTATTACTGTAGCTAGCAACCTGAAGACCTAAAAAACATGTCTGCTGTTTCCTTCAGTGGCAACTCTGGCTTGGCATACTTAAAAATTCTGTCTCCTAATCTAAACTTCTTCTAACTTCTGTATGTAAAACTTCTCTTTAAGTTTATAAAGGCATTAAGTTCATTAAATCAAGAATGCTTTACAGAAACTTGGTACCAAACACTAATGTCCTGTCTTGTATTTTTTTAGGATTTCCTTTCAACAACTTCATCTGACCTTTTCCTATTTTTAACACATCTGTGAAACAAGGTATATCACTAGAACTACTAAACATTGCAAATAACACTTATTTTCAATACAGTTCATGTTCAGAAATGCTTGTGAGGTAACACCTATTGATTCTCATTAGAAATTATATGCCATATTCAACCCATACCTGCAATAAATAAAGAAGGGTTGAGGGTCAAAAGGGAAGTCTGCTCGCTATGTTACCTGCTTACTCCATGGAAACATCACAGTAATAATACTGTGCGCTTTTTTAATCTCCTAAACTGTTCAAGAGATCAACTCTGCCCAAATGTCTGTAAAAGTGCCTTTTACATACCCAATGAGCCTACACTTGAACTGAAGTCAGAGGAGGAGCCATCTGGTCTTTCAGTGAAGCTAGCCTACAGAAAGAAAAAAAGCACATCATGTTAAACCCAAGCCAAATACAACAAATACAGTTGTTTAGTCTCGCACTTAAAACAAGTTACCCACTGCTCTGAGATGCAGTCTTCTCAGACTCTTGTGTTCACTTGTTTATTACTCTCCAGTATACTAAAGGGCAGACTGTTTGCATCTGAATGTCACCAAAACCATGTTATTTATACACAGCTAACTAATTTACTTTCTGTCTCTATATTTGTAGGCAGCAGCTTTGTCACCTTGTCAACAGATATTTATTGTTCAAAACAATACTATAATCTCTTTAAGTATTTTTCAGTATTTTTTCAATGTATTTTATTTGAATTATTGAACAGTTCTTATCTCATCAACCTTTTACCTTTTGTTTTCCAATTCTTCTCCTCATATCACTAGGGAGCAAGGTAGCAGAGGAAAACAAGTGGCTCTGTGGCAGGTATTTAGTTACCAGCTGGGTAACAAACCCATATCAAAGAACTAAACTATTACCAAAAAACATGGTTCTCCTAGTTTTTAGTAACACAGTTCTACCACTGCCATTTCATTATTCAACAGACAGTAACAAGGACCAGTAACCGATCTGATTTGTGTAAGAAACTGCAGCCTACTAGCATTCAAAAAAACAGTGATCTGTTCTTATTTTACCTACAACTTTGGAAACAAAAGATTTGACATACATAAGGGAATCCATTAGAAGGGGAAAATGGCAGGCAAGAGGAACCACCACTTTCAGTAGTTACACAGCCCCTTTGAATACCCCTTACCATTGATCTGCAACTAGAAGCTTCTAGCCTACTTAAGTTCTTCTTAGTTGCTTTCCAGCCTTTTCTAGCCTACTAGCCTACCCACACTGGTACTCAACTCCTTGCCCAAAAATCATAACTAATCACTTACTAGTACATGCCACTTTCATAAAATGTACTTTTAAAAAAAGGACACATCCTCTCACAACCCAATGGAAATGGGCAGCCAGCATTAAGCAGGTGGAAGAGTAACACTTAACTGGCCACACTGACCACAGTCCCAGAACCTCCAGGGAGGCAGAGCACCTAAATATTTAGAGATTAAAATTGCAGCTACTTATTAAGAAAATGCTGTCTTTTCAACACACATGTGAAGAACAAATTCTTCCAAGTGCTTCACGAATCACAGGGGACCTCAGCCCACCAACTGTCCAGGCAGCAGGCTTGGGGATGGAAAGAAAAAAGGAAGGGGAAGAAAAGCAAACATGCTACAGCTCAACAGTTGCTACCCCATACCTGATCCAGGGGTGGGAGGACTGGTGATGACTCAGCCCCCATCTCTGTGTTCCAGTCTTCTAGGTTCATGCTGCAACCTCACAGATCTGGAGGAGACAAAATAAATTAGCAACAACCCCTGCCTTTTCCCCCTACTGTGGGTCCCACAGCACCATTAAGCCTGCTTGTCCCAGCATTAGCTGTCCTCATTACCCCTCTATCAGATTAGAGGCTATCCTCCCAGGGGAGAGAAAGGGAACACCCCGCACCTACTCCTTCTACTACCGCTCTGCACCGAAGAAAAATGGCGCCCCTCTTCTCAGGCCCCTAATAAACCCACCGCCGCTTGCACGTGCTGGTAAGTCACGTGCTAGCCTGCCAGCCAATAGGCTCGCCCCTCGGCGGCAGAGCGCGTGTCCTTGTCCTTCTAGTCGGGAGGAAATGTGGCGCGCGTTAGGCGCGCAGCCGTTGGGCCTGGCCTGGCCTGGCCTGGCCGGGAGAGGGGGAAGGGGAAAAGGGGAAAAGGAAAGGGAAAGGGAAAAGGAAAGGGAAAGGGGAGCGGGACGGGGGGTCAGGCGCGGTGCCGCGCCGCGCGCCACATGGAGGTCCGCCCCTAGCAGAGCTGGGCCGCCCCGCGGGCGGGAGCGGGCAGGATGCAGCGCTCCCCTGGGAAAGCTCCGTGGCGCCACGGTAGGCCCGAGGCCTGTGAGAGCGAACGGCAGCTCTGGAAGATGCGGGTTCACAGTGTCTGGGTACACCTCATGGTCCTGCTCCACTCTCTGGGCATGTGAATATCCCTTAATTTCTTCATGATAACCTAAAGTGCTTTTACTTAATAAACATCAATTGGAGCACTGTGTGCTTTTCTGGTGTCCTCAATGTAAGAAGGACATAGAAATGTTAGAACAAGTCCAGAGGAGGGCCACGAGGATGATCAGGGGACTGAAGCACCTCCCATATGAAGACAGGCTGAGAAAGTTGGGGCTGTTCAGCCTGGAGAAGAGAAGGCTGCGTGGAGAAGGAGGGCTATAGGGATGCTGGGGAGGGTCTCTTCATTAGGAACTGTAGTGATAGGACAAGAGGTAACGGGTTGAAACAGAAGTTCAGGTTAGATACAAGGAAGAAGTTCTTTACTGTAAGGGTGGTGAGGTACTGGAATGGGTTGCCTGGAGAAGTAGTTAATGCTCCATCCCTGGCAGTGTTGAAGGCCAGGTTGGATGAAGCCTTGGGTGATATGGTTTAGTGTGAGGTGTCCCTGCCCATGGCAGGGGTTGGAATAAGATGATCTTAAGGTCCTTTCCAAGCAAACCTATGATTCTATGAAGTCCACTGTTTGGCAGAAATGAAACTAAGAGATTAATCATTCTCCTGCAAACAAGAATTTTCAGCAGTAGCGTAACAGCTAGTAGGGCATACCTCTTTGCTAGAGAGGGAAAAAAGACAACAAAACTCCAAACCCCCCCCCCCCCCCCCCCCCCCAAAAAAAAAAGAAAAACCCAAACCCCAACTGTTTAATTAGGTTAAACAGGCCATATATTTATTTTAAGCAAAAAGAACAACATCTCTTTCCCATAGTTTTTGTTACACCAGATTTGTTAGAGAAAAGAGGGATAAATTTCTGGCTCAGGAGTTTTATTTATGTTGAAGTGCAGGAGAACAGAGGCAGAGCTTGTATCAATTCAATGCATCTTTTAAGAATTGTAGAAAAAAAGTACCCTGGCCCTTCCACTTGTGTTTCTGAGCTGCTTGAGCTTCTGAGTGCCTTCTGTGCACCTTTTTTTCATCCTGTGAAATAATACAGCAGTGCTTGCTTATTCTGAAAATCATAAAGGAAGTGTAAACCATTCTGTAAATGTGATGCTCGTTGACCTGCCCTGCCATGTTCAACAGATTTTGTCAGAAAATCTGTTTCTTAGAAAATCTATTTGAAAAACTGTGCCTCTTTGAAGAACTTTCATGTCTTCTGTTGCAGAGAAGCAACACCAGATCTGTAATTCTGCAGTGAACTTCTCAGTGTAGTAGAGGCTTAGGGCAACAATAAGGCAAATTGCTGCAGTAGATAAGACCACTTTAGAGTGCTCTCTGAATGAAAGCTCTGGTTATTTTCACCTTTTTCATGCTCAGCTGAGCCTTACCCTTTAGAGCTGCTTGTTTTTCAGAAACATCAGAACAGGACATGGGTTGTGCTCCAAATGTGAAGCAGCCAAGAGACTTAAGAACCAGCTTCTCTGTCTCACCAGAGAGCCTAAACCTGCAACACTGGATGATACATATGAGGCTGTGCTTAATGAAGGTAGCAAAGTTTTGTGCATTTTACAATTATCTGCAAATAAAAGTATCCATTAAGGCTAAATCAAAAGAATATTTACCATAGTGTTTGGTAGAAAGTTTTTAGAGAGCTGGATTTGATATAATTTTTCTCATACAGATTTACCAAAAGATTCTCAATGAATTTAGGCTCCCATTTTTCTAAACACTGCCCAGCCATGTAGAAGAGTCACTTTTTGCCCAGAAGGTACTGTGTCCTCAGAACAGAAAGCCACAACACAAACACTGCAGGACAGTGACTTTTGTGAAGACAGGTGTTCGCAGCAGTTTTCATAAGGGAGCAGGAGAAATCTCTCCTCTTCTGTTTGGCTTGCTTATGATTCTTAAACTAAAACATTTTCCCTAAGCATACCTTGAGGACTATAGCTGCTGACTAAGAAAGAATGAAATTAAATGCAGGTCATCTATCTCCTGTAGTAGTAACCACCAATGTCTAGCACAGGACACATAGGACAGGCCTGCAGGAGTAAGACTAGAAGCTTGTAAACCAAAAATAACCAGTTCTTAATGAATCTCTATTTTTTTAGGTTTTAGTTTAATTCACTTTCATAGCACCAGCATACAGTGTTAACACTGCATTTCAAATTGCATGTGGTAGCAGATGGATGGACTTCCTGACTCATTGACCGAAATCTTGATGTGTTTGAAAGCAGCATGTGCACCTGGCCCCAAAGAGTGGCTGAGAGGCAAAAGGCAATAGTAAGTTTGCAGGGCTACACAGGAGCAGGAGTTTTGGTCTGCCTGAGCTTGTGTGCAACTGAACAGATGACTGATGGTATTTGTGCCTGCTGCCTCACTGCCATCCAGTCTGAAATTCAACTACGCAGCAGTTTTCTTGCAGGATCAGCCCCACGCGTGGCCACGATTTGTTCTGGGCTGCACTTAAACAGAAAGTACAGATTGTGATTTATGTTTTGTAACTATGTGCAATTCAGCAGTTTTTCCCAAGCATGAGCTATAAATACCCCTAGAATATGACTTTAACCAGAGTTTCAACTATGAAAAATACATGTTCTCAACATGTCCTAGGACCAAAAGGCTTAAGTAGTTAACTTCTAAGCTGCATTGGCTGGCTGGTGTCACGGTTGTCTCGACTGTTGACCTCTCCTGTGCTCAGCAACGGGTGCAAACCTCCCTGAGTGGGTCAGGAGACTTGGAACACATCATTCCCCAAAGAGGTGCTTGGCCAGTCACATGAAGGCCACAGTGGTTTGCCTTGGCAGGGATCATGCCTCCGCTCATCAACATGCTGACCAAGGAGACATGGAAGCAAACAGGTGAGAGGCACCTAATCCACCATCACCAGCAAATGTGAATGTTTTCGTTCTGGTTGAAGAAAGCAGTAATTTCTTGTCCATACCGCAGCAGCCCCACTGGCCAGATACGGAGCACGAGTGCCCAGACATAAGCTGTTTGTACAGCAGAGCAAAGCAGAGCGATACATTCCCGCACCCGGCGTTTGCGTTACCGCAGGCCGTAAAACCCCACAGAGGGCCGTAACCCCCCAGAGGGCCGTAACCCCCCAGAGGGCCGTAACCCCACAGAGGGCCGTAACCCCCCAGAGGGCCGTAACCCCGCAGAGGGCCGTAACCCCACAGAGGGCCTCACCGCCCCCACCGACACCGCGCCGGGAACGTGGCCCCGCCCCGCGCACCCCGCGCGGCTCCATGGGACGCGTAGTCCTGCGCTCGGCAGCGCGCGCGGCTTCCGCAGCCGGGCCGCCCTCGGGAGCCGCACGGGCCGCCCCGGGCTCGGCGCTTCCTGCTGCTGCCGCCGCGGAACGCGGGGCTGCCGGAGCCTGAGCGGAGCGAGGCGGGCACCGCCGCAGGTAGAGCGGTCGCGTCTGGTTGTGTGGTGCCGGCTGGCAGCGCTCTCGGGCCCGGCCGCGGGGCGGGAGAGGAAGGGCGGCTCGACGGGGACCTGGGGTCTGGGGCACGGAGGGCTCCCGGGAGACGGCGGGTACCGCTGCCTCTGCCGCTGGGGCCTGAGCGCTGGCCTGCTCAGCCCTCTGCGCGGCGGCGGCCGAGCCGAGGCTGCCTCCCTCCGAAGCACCCTGTGTGCTGCGCAGGAGCTGGGTCTGCAGGGAGGAGGGGGGCAGGGGGCGCGGCGTGGGCCGCTTGTAACGTGGGAGGCCGAACGGAACACCGGAGCGCTGTCTGATACTCAGAAACGGCGTGACAGCTCTTCGGATGACTCATAAATCGGGGAGTAACTTACATGGGATTTAACGGGCCTGTGGACCCAACGATCTAAAACCAAAATGGTATTAAAAATGTAATTTCATACCTAGGGTGATAACTTTGTGTTCCTGCAAGTATTTCTTTATAGTCTCCACCAAAAAAAAAAAACCACCAAAAAAATTGTGTACAAATAATAGTTGATTTATCTCTTGAAGACAAATCAGTGCTCTGTTTCTTAATTTTACTCAGATTCTGGCAGCAACCATGTAGCCAGTGGTGCAGTCTGAGGTGTGCAGAAGCTCAGCGGTGGTTCAGCTTTTATATTCAAGAAGCTTTTTCCCAAAAAAAGTTACTAACACATTGCTTGTACAGTTTTAATTGTCTTCAGCCACACATTTGTAGGGATGTATGGACAAGCTAACTAGTAGCATGCTGTCCCAGGCTCCTGCTTTTAGGACGAGCATTCCTCAGTCCCTTTTGATACAGGATGCACTGCCCCAAAAGAGGAACAGAGGAACTCTGCTGTCCTGCTTTGAAGTTCTTGTCATTCAGTGTAGGCCCTGCTTATTTCTCACAATTTATACATGCACATCCTGCAGTTTGAGATTTATGCCTCGAGCTTTATTCATCCATTCCCCTCAAAATTTAAAAGAATACCAGGTCACACCAAGTAGCACTTCTAAAAAGAGTTTTCCTTTTTTGAACTAAAAGAGTTCTTGTATTTAAACTACAAGCATGAGGTGGGTGTTTAGAAATAGTGGCTTTAAATAAGAAATGAAACAGTATGTGCCCACAGTTTAAATTATCACATTTTATTTGGGTAATCTAACCAATTGAGAGCAATCCTTTTAAGAAACATTGGAAATATCAAAACAAAGAAAATGATTGCTGTAAATAAGCATAAGAACAGCATTAGGTGGCAAAATCTATAAAAATAATTTAAGACTGCACAGGTTGAAAAGTAACAAGTTATAGATTACTAAGTTCAGTATTTATTTATTCTAAGGTGCATGACTTACAGAGTGAAAGCTCTGACTTCTATAATGGCTGATCCACAGAGTCTCCTACACAGGGAAATCGTTACAGAACCTCTGCTGTCTGTGCAGCAGCTTCAGCTCTAGTGACATGGAGCTTAAATCTCTCTCAGAGGTCCAGCTGCTGTTATTCCAGCACCTTGTCCAATTGCACAGGTAGCCATTGCTGCTTTGGTAGTGCTCCTCTCTTCCATCCTCCCCCTGCCATCAGGGAAGGTTTTCCAATAAATACCAGACCTACAAACTAGTAAAGCACAGTCTGTGCTTGTGGGATGGCTAGCATTATTGACATACTGAGCACAGTGAGGTAAACCTGTTTGGTAACCCTCTTGCGTGGCCTGCACTGTAGCTCTGGTCTGTCAAGGTGCGTGTCTCACAGCATTGGCACACTGTGTCTGAGCTGTAAGCCACCATTGTTTGATTTGCAGTGCAAGCAAACTGCAATATAGTTTTGTCATCCAGTACAAAGAAGACCAAATCACAGCACAACTACCAGGCTAGAATGAGTTTTCTGAATCTGCTGAGTCTTCACCCACCAATCTTCACTCCTTGAAGCTTTTCAGACTTTGTAACAGGAGACAGAGAACCTGAGGGCAGTGAAAGCAGAAGCTCAGGGGCAAGCCGGAGAAGATTAATGAAGGTCTAGCCCTGTTTCATATTTACCATATAAAAACCATGTGGAGTGTAGCCTGGAGTGGGACTGGGAAGGGTAACTTGTGTACCTCTAGGTATTGCTTCATAGTTTACAACCAGCAACAGAAAACCTCCGTTATTGAATTCTCATCTCTCTTTTGCTGCCCTCCTGATACAGTGCTTCATATGTTTGTAGGAGAATTATAAAAAGGATGGGAGGACACATTGAGCTTCAACATAGCAATAGGTGTAATTATATCCTACAAAGAAAAGGGAGAGTGGGATTTAAAGGCTGTGCAGATTTTGGACCATTGAAAGATACCTTGATGTTGATGACGTTTAACTGTGTAGCTGATTAGATATTAATGATGGTTAGGACTGTGTTGATAGCATATAACTGCAAAACATACCTCCTGTTTTAAGCCCTTACCCAGAAGAGAATTCCAAACTTACTTTAGCATGCTAGCAGCTTTGACAGATTTTTTATATCTGAAAGAGTATTTAAAGTTTTCCCTATAGATGTAGCCATTCCTTGTTAGGTAAAAGGAGGGAGGACAGCTAAGTGTGCTTTAAGGCAGTGTACAGCAGTTCCTGAAAGCTGCTAGAGTCAGTGTTGCTCCAAATCTGTGGGGGGGTTTGGTACTACAATGGTATGTCAGTGTATTTCCTTTGTCACAGCTGTTGTGGAAGATGTATATTTTTTTCTTAATAACTGCCAGGTAGAGCTGGAAAAATGTAGAGATACGTTTTCAACAGTGCTTACCACTGACTTTCATGGGGGTAGTAGCAAAGCCAGAGTATTGCCTTCATGGAGTCAAATGCTTGGAGGACTAAGTTGCATCAGTTACATGATAGGTGTTTCACGAGCAAAACCAAATGGTTTCCTCACCAAAGCTGAGCTGAAAAGGAAAAGAAATATGGGTGCAGAGAAAACACTCACAGCATTGTCCCCTCAGTAGCAATGCAGCATGCTGTAGGGGAAAACATGAAATTTCTTCCTTTGTTCCTGCTTCATCGATAAGATTTTAGTTGTAGGAGAGTGCAGTTAGCACTCTCTCTGATCTTCATCTATGCTGTTACCAGAAAAAGCTGAGAGACCAGGGAGTTTGTGCCATAGGGTGACAGAAAGCAAGTCTCTGCAGATGTAAAAAGAGAACTTGCAGAAGAGTAGAATGATGACAAGCAAATAGCAGAGGATCTGGAGAGACAAGGACTTTTAGAGAAGATATAGCCTGAAACTGTTGGGGAGAAAATCCCTATTTCTCATTCGTTACCAAATATATTACTAAGCAAACCCAGTAACTGTACAAGGGTAGTTATACACACAAACTTGTATTCAAAAGGACAGAGGTAACAAAGTTGGAGTACTTGAAGACTGGAGCATTAAACTTAGGTAAGTTCAATGAAAATTAAAATTTCCTAGGTAATCTTAGTTATCTTGGTACATACAAATTATTCTGTTGATTAGAAATGGTTATAAGAACATTATTTTTCTCAAGCTGGACATTTCTTAGAATGGGAAATGTTTTGTCAAAGCAGCAAAGTGATTAGTGTTCAGTTCACTTTTGTGTGAGAGTGGTCTGCCTTATCTGCTGCTCAACAAACCCGAACTAGTCCTCTTTGGACATTTTTACAGTGCTTAGTACAAATCACAGCTAAGCTTTACTTAAAAGTCAATTTCACAATGTATCTGTGAGGTAAGACTAAGAGATTAAACAGAAGGGAACAGCAATGCTTTTATAACTCAGCACTGCCAAAGACAAAGTACCATGAAGTCATGTCACTGACTCCACGTACACTACAGCTAGCAGTTACCTCCTTCCCACTTGCAGGAAAATCCAGTTTCACAGCAAATGAGGCAAGTATCCTTAAAACAGCTTTCTCCATTTCCAAGCAGCCATATGTTAATTCCCAGAGATCCATAGCAATTCTCTGGATGCTACAATAGCCTCATGCTAGCTCTAATCATGGTGTATCATACCGTATGCAGACAGCGTGTTTGTCAAGCAACTTTGTTTTTTGACATTAATTCTTCATGTTTGACATTTCAGTCCTGATTATAGGCTTTTAAGACCATATAGAGAGTACTGCATGTAATATCACAGGGGTTTTTTTATAGAAACGTCTAGAAGGAGGTGAAAATAGATAGATACCCTGCATAAAAGAAAAGGTAATTAGGTCACTAGGAGAGTAAGCAGTAGAGAAGAGGTTATTGTTATGAGTTAGGCAGTGGGTTCAGATAGCACAACTGTCTCCATCCCATGTATTAAAAATGAATTTATTGAGAGTGTGGTCCAACCAGAATGGGTGGAAATTAGATAAAAGAAAGGTCAATCAGATTCATTCTTCATTCTGCTCTTCTGCTTACAGTTGTTTTTCAAGCTGTACTGGCTCCAGCTGCAACATGTGTGATAGCTGCATCTGTAGAGTAATGGGTTTGCTGGCCATAAGCTTCATTTGTCTGTTCTCAAAAACAAGCACTTAAAAAATAAATTGGTGTTGCTAATGGATCTTTTAAGTAGACCCTGAAGAGTCTGTAAGCAACAACTCTGTAAGCTTCAAATCATGCTGTCCAGCCAAACTTAGTGTATGCCATGTGTAAGAATGCTTTTTTTTCCTTTATGGAATGTTATGAAATGTCTGGGCTCTTTGTAGACATAGCACAGAGAAAATCAGACTGGTGATTGATGTTGCCTGCATTTGCCAGATTGATTTGTAAAGCACAAATAAATTATTTACAACAGGTTTTAGGGAAGGGATGTATTAAAAGCAGTATCTTAAATTAGCATTCGATGTCTGCTTAGTTTGTGCCATAAACCAGGGGCTGTGAAAGGACAGGATCTCAGTACCACCATCTTTTGGAAAATTCTGACTAAAACCGCGTCCAAGTATTTGGGTTTTGAATTAATTTCCTATCTCAGTGCAGCCGTTATGAATTTAAATTTTCATCTGCATTTTTATGGCTAAGTCCAAAGTGTGATTTAAACTCTGAGAGAGTTGCAAAGATGCAGGACAGAGTGATGAGAGCAGAGAGCCATTACCGGTGCTCAGCACACCGGGAGAGGGAGAGGAGAGCAGAAGCTAGTGCCTCTCCTCTAAAATGTGATTCCTCAGCAGGGTGGGATGAGGAATGATCTTTGTGCTTCTGCATTCCTCCCTGCGCACTCTTTCAGTATTTTTCCATGCCTCCCTTAGCTACTGTTTGAACCCACAGAGTGGACATGGTTGAAAAATGATAGCTTTGCTTAGAATCATAGAATCATAGAATAGTTAGGGTTGGAAGGGACCTTAAGATCATCTAGTTCCAACCCCCCTGCCATGGGCAGGGACACCTCACACTAAACCATATCACCCAAGGCTTCAATGCTTCCTTGTTCATCCTTCAGATTCTTTGGGGCTTGCTGGTTTGTTTGGATTGTTTAGTTGTTTTTTGTTTGGTTTGGTTTTTGTTTTGTGGCTTTGCTTGTTGGTTGGTTGGTTGGGATTTTTTTGTTTGGTTTGGTTTTTTTTCCCAGAGGCATTAGCAAGATGAGCTAATGCAAGAGGGTTGGCAACACACAGCTAGGAATGGATAGTCATATCAGTGCTTAATTTAGTTGATGTAATTTCTGGCACTGGGCTTGCACAGCGTATTTCCATGAGGATGCAGAGGTATCACACACACCTCATTCTTTCTACCTGTCTTCCTACATCACCACCCCAGATTTCAGATATCTAGTTCCAGCCTTCCTTACCCTGTGCCAGCTCTGGTTCTCATCTGTATTTGCATCAGCCTCTTTAACATTCTAAATCATCAGGATACAGTCCCACTGAAAGCACAGATATTTCTACCATTTTTGTTTGCAGAAGGAGTCCTGGTTGAGGAACTTAAGGAGGTAGCAGGGATGAGAGCTGTTAAAGCCATTACGCTTGTTCAGCTGCACTCAAGACCGTAGCTAGTCCCATGTGAGGACTGTAGTTCAGTCTAAGTAGAATTCCATTAGCTTAAAAGCGATCTGCTCCCCATTGTTTGGCCAGGAATGCTCTGAATGCATAGATTATTATTAATGCATTATAAAACCATTCATTGTCTTTAATTCAAAGAGCCTGCCACAGGGTAAACTGAAGTAATCTGATCTTTATTATGGGAAATACACTGGAAAACTGCCTATGTGTCTGCTGCAAAGTTTGAAGTAATTTAGTGAAACAGTAGTCCCTTATAACTGATAAATTGTTCTCAGTTGTACTGTTACAAGCTGGAAATACAGCTCCTTTAAAAATCACACTGGTCTTACAGAGGAGCTGTAAGAAAAGAAGTCCTATCCTTTGGAAACAGGAAGACCTGTGTCTGAATACACTTAATGTTAATTTGCACATCGTGGACTTTATCCTTAGCTGTATTAGCTCAAAGTATTTTGAACCTTTTTACACACCTGTTTCAGTCCCAATATAAGCAACAGCATCTGTTGTATTCTTTTAATTTATATTGTCTCTTGTGGTGCTAGAAGAGATTCAGAGCATGATTGTACATTGACTACTTTACTTAAAGGGATACTGTGTTATAAAAATTACTCTTCCCAGTGTAATTGCCCTGTGATGTTTGCAGTATGGAATGAGAATTCTCAAGTGGCAAGTTGAAGATGCTTTTCACCCCACGAGCTTCTGAAGCTGTGGGACTTAGCCAGTGTTAAATGCCTAGCAGGGACAATTTTACTTAACTGTAGTTGTCTTATTTCCTTTTCTTTAGGTCGAAGTAACTGACAGAATCTAGAAGAAGGAGGCACTTTCACAAATATGGAAGAGGATATCAAGCCTCTCCTGGTTCCTGTGGGAGGTGATGAAAGCAGTTATGGCATCATGAATATACAGTTTAATCCAGAAGACTTTAAGTGCAAAAGGTATGAGGAAGCATGAAGCTACAGAATGATTATGTATCAATGAGTTAGCAGAACTTGAACAGAATTCTACAGAGACAGAAAGCTAACATTTGGAAACCAAGATCTGAGTATGAGCAGTTCCTACTTTGTATATTATTTCCAAGCACCAGGTGAAGGTATCTTCATACTGTGTTTTGTTTGTAAGGCTTTTGTATTGACATCACTTCAAAGAGTGTTCTTATAAGAACTTGGCATGTGTATTTTAAAGTGCTCTTCAAACACCAAATATCCTGTGTATACTGAAGCATTATGGTTTGTATTTAGCACAGTGAACTGAAATGTTGAGACTATACAAGAAAGCTTTGCCAAATGGTGGAGATAAGTGACTGTCAGTATGTGTAAATGGGTCTGTATGCATTCTACAGGTCATGCTGGAAAAATACATTATATGTTAGCACTGAGGGAATTAAGCAACCTTTATTGCCTTTAAGGAAAAAAAATGTATTGTTTTTTGAGACTGAGCAAATATGAAAAATTCATGAGCCCAGAGTTTTTGCCATGCCTGCAAAAAGAATACATATCTGAGAAGTTATTGTGCATGTTTTCTTAGAGCTTAACAGCTCTATTCCCAAAAGGAGGTCATAGTGGGAGACTTAGAGTCATGAAACTGTTTGGGGTTGGAAGGGACCTTAAAGATCATCAGTTCCGGTCCCCTTCCAGGGACACTTGCCACCAGACCCAATGCTCCAAGCGCCATCCAGCTTGGCCTTGTATGCTGCCAGGGATGGGGAAGCCACAGTTCCTCTGGGCAACCTGTGCCAGTGCCTCACCACTCACAGTAAAGTTTTTTTTCGTAATATCTAAGGTAAATCTCCGTCTTTCAGTTTAAAGCCGTTCTCCCTTGTCCTGTCCTTACATGCCCTTATAGTACAGTGCCCTCTGCTGTTGTAGTTAAGATTTTTGTGAGCTGGTCATGGAACCAAAACTCAGATCGGAGTGGGAACTGCCCTTCCGATCCTAGCTGGAGGCACCAATCCGTTGTGGGTTTTGCTGTTGTTTTTTTTTTTTAACCCCTGCTGCCTCTTGGACCCCGTTTATGGCTTTTGGGTTTTTTTCCTTTCTTTGTTGCTTTTTTTTTAGCCTTCGCATCCAGGGTTGTGTTTCAGTCGAGCAGTTTTGCTGAGGGAACTGAAGATGGCACTGTTGTATAAAAAAAATCCTCTTCTTCGGACCACCTTCAGTCAAAAGAGTTCTTGACGATAGTATTTTGCTGCTGTCTTAGCCCGCAGCTTTGGAAAGCCATGAGAGCCAACTTACACGTTAGCCAGGAACTAAACAATCTCTTTTCTCTGTGAGCAGAGGAAGGAGGGTAAGGGCTTGATTGAGCCCTGGGGAGCACAGGGAGCACAGGTGTAGAAGCCTTCAGAATTCTGTATATAAAAGTTAGGAAACAGTGGAGCACTTTCATGTGGGAAGAGGAAACGCACAAAATGAATTCTTGGCTTATCTTCTATCCAAAGAGTGTGTGAGCCCCTGATGGTACTGCTGGTATAAGACAACTGCTAGTTTTTATGGCTTTTTGGAGTTCCTTCTGATGGAGGAAGTATGTGTTCTGTTTGAAGAGCAGTGGATTTCAGGTGGTGTGGTGATGCAATAGCAACAAGAGAAGTTTTCACTTTTGTGCTATATCAAAATGCCAAGATTCACTTTTCAAAAGTGAGGTTAGTCATTGTTTCTTCCTTGTGTGGGGTTTTTTTCATTTTCTTGTGATTTCTAAAATTTGGAGGCCTGGCTTCATAAAATGTCATAGCTTATGGCATTAAGTTCCCTCCCCCGCAAAACAGAAGTGTGTGCTTGGATTATGTTCCCACCTCCACAACTTTCAGCTTTGCAGATCCATCCACTTATTGTGTCTCCCTTCAGTTTATTCTCTTATTTTCTACAACCTAGTTGTCTGCCTTTCAAGCATACAGAGGCACAAAGATGAAGGGCATGAGCTCTGGGATATCAGGAAAGCCTGCAAATCATAGTGGGGCCAAACAACGTTGAACTCCATCGCTGCATATTAGAAGAGCAGACACAGCCTTTACAAAAAGTAAAGAGAGGTCTATCAGCCTGCATGTCAGTCATGGGCAGAGCAGTGAGTGTTTTGAAGGGCTTAATTGGAGCTTTAGGCAATAGCAGCTCCAGGGAGAGATGTTTATCATGCATGGAAGTATCCAGTGGGGTGCAAGTGCAATAGTACATGGTTTGCTCTGCTTAGTTTTTTCCACTTTAACTCACTATTCAGAAATTTGATCAGACATTGGTGGGTAGTCATTTTGTTTTGACTGGGATAGCTCTTGGAAGTGTTTTGTGTGATTTCTAATAATCATTGTCCATATTAGTGCTGTTCTGTTCTTTTGCTTGGGTTGTTTGAGATTTAAGGGCATTTACATAGTTATTTGGTTTGCTTAACAGCTTGAAGAATTTGGGATTTTTGAAAGGCATGCTTTCCAGTGTTTACATAAGAACAATAAGACGATTGTTCTTTTAGAGTTGTAAATTATTTTGTCTTGTATTCTGTTGCTAATTTTGGGAAATATAAAGCCAGTCTTAATCCTTTTGAATAGGATGTTATTGTTCTCCACAATGACCCGAATTACACCATATGAGGTGTGTTTTACCTATTTGGTAGGTCCTTTTAGTTGCTGCAATGGCTTATTGATGATTATTGTATGCAAGAGAGGGAGTTTCTGATTTTTCTCCTGACTGCCCTTTACATCTAGTCATTGTCAACAGATACTGCAGTTGTCTTCAGGAATACCTGAACCTTCAAAGTAAGAAATGATGTTTTGTGTTGGTTATTTTACGTATGATAAACCTTGACAATGCCCCCTGCTAAAGGGAAATCAAGCCTTCTTCCTTTTTTTATTGTTTCTGAACTACTGAAGTGTTCTCACTCAACACAGATCAGTAGATGAAATTAAAAAAGTTATAAATTAAACAGGGTCTGTAGGTAGCAGCTACAGAAGCCTTTTTCAGCCAGAAGTGGTTAGTTCCCTTTTATTTTCAAAGTTCTTTCAACTTACTAAAGGTAGACAATGGTCAGGACTAAGCTGTGCAAAACTGCCTATTCAGTTCTGCAGGAATTATGCTTTTACTTTTCCATGCTCATGTGGTCTTTTTACTCCATTGCCTACAATCTTGCTAACATTTATTATATAATAATAATATAATAAGATGGCATTACTGCTTTATAACTGAGAAAAATTTAAACCTTCTTAGTTAAGAACCTTCATACTTTGTCACAGAAAAGTAGAATAGCTTTGCCTTTGGCACATAAGAGGGAACAGTTCTTGAAATGTGGTATGGTAATGCTTGTGATTCTTTATTTGTTAAAATGTCTTTCCTGTATACAACAGAGATGCCTTAGTATTTTCGTCTGAAAGGTTATTTTGGTTCCGCATGCAACATTTAAAGATGCTTGTGTGGTCATGCTGTAACCATTATCGTGACAATGGTGATATGAGTGTGGAAAAAGTTTTAAGTTAAATGTGTTGCCAAGAGACTTAAGATACACTGTAAGCATACTGTTTACAATGCTTAGATAAATTCAGACAGCTTACAAAGTAAAAATCAAGGCAGTTGTGGAATTCTTTGGAAGATTTTTCCTGAGGAGAAGCACACAAGCATTTCTAATGTTCGTATCCTGATATGCAGTTCCATATTTAGAAATAGCAACCTGTGCGTATAATCATCATCTTACTGCTTTTTCTCCTTACTTTAATTTCCATCAGTTTTACTCCTTAGTTTCTCCTGTACTATATAAAGCACTCCTGTAATAATTTGGTAACTTAGTAAGACAGTAAAGCCACAGGAATTAACTAGCTTTTTTTTTCTGTAATAATCCTATCGTGTGCTTTAAAAGAAACTGATTGGTGTGGGGTGTCATATGTGCAATAAGCTAAAATAAGTGGCTCCTTGTGATTTCTTTGGAGGAGAGAAAAGAAATTGTTAAGCAACCTGTAAAGAAGATATTTTTTTCATATTTATTGAAATATGAAAAGTTTGTGTAATGAGAAGTCATTAATATCATCATGTAGAGCCAAAAAACACACTGGCACAGAAAATTGAATTATATTGTAACAGCTCAATAGTCAGACCACTACTTTGGATCAGATGTCTAGAACCAGTTTTTTGTAGTTTGCCAGACAAATTTTCCTATTGTGCTGTTCCCCATCCATTCAAATCCATCACTTGAGCTTTGCAAATACTTCCAACAATATTTGGAAACAACATTAGTCATGAACATCTCTTCATTTTTCTTGCAAAGTTGCCACCAAAGTTTGTAATATTAACAAGTTTAGACAGCCCTCTTTTTTCCCAAACCAGCACTAGAATTCATATTAACTGTTCTTTGTATGCATGAGAAATATCTAGCAGATGACTGTCGGTGGAGGTTTTCTGGGAATTGTTTCTGATGTATATATGCATAGTATAGCACATGGAAGGTGTGGAACTCCTGCATGAGATCCTGCATCTTGTGCACTCATTGTGCTGTGGGAAAACAACTGTATTTTAACAGTGTGTTTGCTCTGGTTAAAAAAAAAAAAAAACCAACAAAAAAAACATTGTTTTTCAGGCAGCTATTCAAATATAAATCGGAATTGTGTTTTTCAGTATGGGTATAATAAAGTCATTTGGCACTATAGTCTATCTCAACGCATGGAAATTGTCAGCACTGTTTTGCATTGTCACACCCTCCAGTCATGTAACCTCTCCCTTTCCCCCAGATGACATTGTCTCACATCATTTTTATAATCATTCTGCCATGCTGGAGAGATAATGTGGTTACTTGTATAAATCAGAAAGTTTTCTAGGAATCTGTTGCAGCTACTGATGCTTGCATGTAGAGAGTACTTGTATGTTAGACTCAAGATCCCTGAGGAGAGTTTGTCAAGTTTAGATGCTTCAGACTTTGAAAATCTCAGGTTTTGAGAACTTCTTTGAGTCTTTGATTGCTTCTAAGACTTCTGAGTATGCCCTACAACCAGTCTTTGATGTGGGTGTAGCTGGGGGCTGGCAAATTACCTTGATCCCTAGACAGAGTGCTGCCCTGTCCTAGGGGAGATCAGGGAGGAAGGTTGCATCCCAGCCTGCACACATAGCTTCCATGTCAGACTCATATTTTCAAAGAGATTTCGAACAACCATGAAACTGATCGGTAGACTACTGTAATATAGTCACTTGCTCTATAGGACTAGAGGTGCAGTTGTATCCTGAGAAAAAGAAACTTAATTGCTGTTTTAGATCATTTTCAACAGATGTGCACCAGGAGGGATAAGAGGGAAAACAGACTAAGTACTGGCAGTGTTAAACATGTGTACTCCTCCAGGCAGGAAGCAACAGCCACAAACACATAGAATTTCTTTAGGGTTTAATTATTTTTTTCCTCACCTATACACTGGATTCTGAATCATACCCTTTTGTTTTGTGCTAGACCGTAAATTGCTTTCAGTCTAGATTCTGTTCATAATACAGGAGAAAATGAAACATCATCCTCTAAGGAATTTATTTCCCATAGATAAATTTTTTGCTTTACATGAATATTTTTCTTGATATTTGGTTGTTGATTAATAACACTGCGTTCTCTGTAAAATAAGATGTTGTATTCCTGTTTTCTGATATTTTAATTTTAAAACCATCCATGGCTTTAACTTGAATTGCTTTAAAAAGTAACCTTCCACCTTCTTCCAGACTGGAACAGTTTTCTTTGACATCCGTGTTGGCAGTTGTTGAACACCCTTGTGAAGGAAGTCTTCGCCGTGGATCTGCTAGCTTTGAAACAAAATGCAGACTTTGTCTCAGTGTGATTTTTCCACAGTAGCACTGGAAGCTTATGGGGTTGTACTAATAATATTAACTAGAGATGGGAAATAGGTAGTCTTCATGAAGCTCTTCACACTATGCAGCTGCCGTGTAATTATCAGAACACATACTTTTAAGTGTTCTAAATATGTGTGCCAGTGACATAAAAGGAAAACAGCAGAGAGAGGACTGGGAGTGGGGAGGCATTAAAACATGTTACATTTCCTGTTTTCCTGTCTTCCTTTTACAAGTCTTCTAATGAGATTTTTTTAGCAGCGTCTAATGATTTGATAAGCCCAATAAATTCTAACCTAGAACAGGTGAAATCCTTTAGACAATTCTTGAGTATTTCTGTACATTACATACCTATGGGATCAGCCCTGTGTGTCTCTGATTTGGGTAATAAAGGTATCACTTAAAATTTACTCCTGTTTAATTGTGTTATCTCTCTCAATTGTTTGTAAGGACACCACAGAAGTCCACACACAAAATGGGAATTTCCCCCGTCATGTCACAGATGGAGGGGCGAGAGGAAAGAGTTGAGGGTGTCTTAAAAATTGAAAATGTGTTCATTTTCATTTCAGTAAGTGGGTAATGACTTAGCAAATCTAAGCCATTTTTTCCACAGTGAAGGAAGACATAAGAATTAATGAAATTTAAGATGAAGGAAAGAATGAATTTGTGCAGAAGGAAGTTATTTTTATCCGTTTTCCACTTCATCAGTTTTTATTAGACCAGTAAATACTCTTACCTGTTGTGTCCACTTAAGCAAACAGGAATAAGGACCTACCTTTATCTCTTCTAGAGATACGATGACCAGATGTATGCCTTTTCTTCTTTCCAGATAAAAGGTAGTGCCATGGTGCAAATGCTTAATGATTCACTGGGAAAGAGAATGGGACCTTTGTCACAGTATTGAAAGCTGAGGCTGGAGGGATTGACCAAGTTCCTTTGTAATCTGATGGGTATTGAAAAACAGTCAGTTCAAACGGACTTTGCTTATATTAGAGGAAATATGGCATGGATTTATTGCTAATTTAATTCCTGCTTTTTGTAGCCTGAAACTTGTTGTGGTGTGTAGTTTAGTGGGTTCTGGGTTTTAGGTGATTCTTGTTTCTGAGTGATTTTAACATCACCCTGAAGAAGAAGATCAGAAAGCTGTTGAGATTGCTTTAGGAATTAAAAGAACTGGTGAAAAAGAAAAAAAGAAACCAACCCTCTCTATCAAGGCTTATAGTCTTCTCTATCGTTTGAGAAATTAGCCTGTCAGAGCTAGGAGTGAATGTTTAAGCAACAGGATAGTATGCCTTGATTATAAAAAAAGCCTCTGCAATGTTCTGATTGGGTTGCATATCTCTGGTGGCACCCCTTGCATGAAGCTGGATTTATGTTGTGTTGTAACTTAGGAGTGTCTTTCACTCTACTTGCTGTGTAGCTGCATGTGAGCAGAGAAACCAGGGGGCCTGTGATTTTTCTGCTCTCTCCTGCAGTGGCTGTCACCATGCCTGCAATCTAACTCAGCTGGGGAAGAGGGTAGATGCCCTGTATTCTGTACATCTCTGTATGAGAGATGTAGGATTTCTGTTTGTGACAGGCTGTTCTCCATGATTACCTCAATTATATCTGAAGGGAAGTCATGAAGTAGTTCAAAACTGCAAATGGACATCCGTTGTTCCATGTTACATAATAAATTCCATTCCTGGTTGCATTGGTTTAAAAATAGTATGAGCACATGGAGTTATTTGGGCTTGATTCCTTCCACAGTAAACACAATTTTATACAGCGTTTTTGGATGGATTAGTAATTCCTAGCCTTTTCATAGGTGGTCCTCATTACCACTGCTCATTCCTCTCCATCTCCTTTCTGCTTTTGCATTCTCACGCTTTCTGTTTCTAGCAATGTTCCTCATCATTATGTCTGACAGCACCAGTTGATTATAAGCATTAATGAGCTTGGCCAAGCTTATTAACATGTAGTTTTGGTGTGACTCATTGTTGAGAGTTAATAGGCTGAATATTAGGTCTGAATTTTGATGTTAAGTTGCCCCACGGCATCTGGGCAATAGGCCATTTTAATATGGATGATATAAACATGTGGTTCTTTCATGGATGGCAGCTTCCCTCCTGGCAGTGATATTTTTGCATTTATTTTGTGTCAGTGAATGACAGACTCATCCTGAGTGATGTGCTCTGGCTTGTATGTTAGCTTTTGTGTTCTAGGGTTTTAAATATTTTCCTTTCTTTCTTTGTCTCCTCCTTTAGACCATTTCATGTGGAGCCTACAAACATAGTCAGTGTGAATGATGACATGCAAAGAGTCACTGATGAAGCTTCAGCAATGAATAAGCGAATTCATTACTATAGCAGGCTCACATCTCCTGCAGACAGGGCATTGGTAAGGCAAAGACAGGACCAGATAAACTGAGTGGTCTTTGGCATGTTGAGTCTTCCACAGCTTAGATTTATAAAAGAAGTACAAGTGAAGGCAGTGGGAGAATCACTCTGCAGCTTGCCTTAAAGTAAATATCTAGTAGCTGAGTGCCCTAACAAGGTCTTGTGTTATCACAAGCCATGATTGACTTCTTGTGCAATGCCTTCACCACCCAACGAAAACATAACAGCTTGAACTTTGTAACAGTGGTTCAGGCTGCCCAGATGTGTGTACTCATTTCTCCCACCTATAAATGTATTTAAGCAGTGGTCAGCTGCAGTGATTGAACTAGCAGGAGCTGTACATAGCGTGTTACAGACATTTTGCAGAAGAAAAATATATTTTCCTGCACTCTACTAAAAATTTATCAACTAGGAGGTTTTTGTGGGGAGAAAATTAATGTAGTGCAGCTTTTTTTTTAACGAAATTTCATGGAAAGGTATTTGGGACAGTAGTTACTTTGGTGTTACTAACAAGTCTTGGTTTTTATCCGTTTGTTAGATTGCTCCTGATCATGTCCTTCCAGCTCCTGATGAAATCTACGTGTACAGTCCACTAGGAACTGCTTTTAAAGTTGACAGTTGCACAGATGGCTATGGTAAAAACTCCAGTATAGTGACAATGTATGTTAAGCACCTTGGCATGTATTAGCCAGAAAATGTATTGATTGTTCTATAATGTATGCATAACTATTGTAGCTATAAGGATAGTATGACATAAGAGTGCTTCTTAAATTATTCACTGGGGTTTTTTTTTCTTCTTAGATTTATGATATGGAACACAATGATGGGTACATCTATATTAAGTATCCCATGGGGAATAAAACAGGTAACACTATGAAAAATGTATGTATATGAAAATGGTTTTGACAACATGGCTTGCTATTCATTTTCTGTAGTATTGCTGATAGATAAAGTAAACCATGTTTTTCTCTCGTAACAGGCAGGCTTTACTTCTGGAATCATTCTCATCTTACTGATGGGCATTTTGACTCTTTATTGCTGCTACAGAGTTGTGAAATCACGGAAAATGATACGTAAGAAATGCAAAGCCTCATAGTGCAAATATTTCCATTAAGTGTGAAATACAGAGATCTGATAGATTCTTAGTTTGCCTGTATCTTTACTGTATGTTAGACCTAACCTGCAAATAAAAGCTGTTCCTTTGAAGTCTCTGTATTTTTGTAGTCTGGAGCTAAGCTCTGTAAGCTAAATATCTGTGTTCTCTTATTACATTATCCTTCAGTTCCTTGGGACCTAAGTATTATAGCCAAACCCAAACTCTTAGTAAGCAAAGTTGCATGTATTCACTTACTAAGCGTTTGGCAGCCTTTGGGACTTAAGAGTCTTCCCTTCTTCTCTATAAGCACTGTCCAGTTCTCTGCATGTATTTCTGATCATGTTCCATAGTGGAATATGTGGGCTATAGCTGTGCTGTATCCTGTTTCATATGCCTGTACACTAACATTTGTATATAATGTGTTTTGGAAGCAATTTACAGACAGTTGCCTCACTGACAGTGGTTAGAATGTACTTCTGTTGTTTGAAACACATCTTGCAGCACTTGTAGTTGGTGCTTTTACACATAAACTAAGCCTTCACTTCCTCAAATAAAGGCAGTTAAGACTTCCAGTTTGTGACAGCTCATTTCTGAGCACTGTTGAGGACTAGTTCGTGGTCTGATCTACTTTGCCATAACCTCTGCAAAAGGCTTTAGCTGCAAATGCATAGCTGCATTTTTACCACCATGTCTTATTCTGGTGCTTCTGGAAGTACCCGGAGTAGTAGCATTCTGAAACAAGAATACGTCCTGTCATGAAGAGTTCTACTGATTTTAATACAACATTTTATTTAGATCCGTTTCTATGTTTTTGTATGTTCTTCAGCTTTATTAGATACCTCAAACTGGGAATTCCCAGATGTTTGCAAGTATTACTTTGGATCCTTTGGTCAGTGGTCAAGCCTCTTATTTTCTATGGTATCGCTTGTTGGAGCCATGGTTGTTTATTGGGTGCTTATGTCCAACTTTCTGTTCAACACAGGAAAGTTTATATACAGTAAGTATACATATTTTGGTTAACATTTACAGCTGTCTTGTGAAAAGATCAAGACTTTGCTTTATACTGAAAAATCATTGTCTGTTTTACTTAATCTTGATTTTTCTGTTGTTTTCAGTGAAAAGTCAAGCAAGAATAAGTAGCAGTGTGGGGAGTTATAAGCAGAGTTATGTATGTTTTCAAAACCAGTTTCTCAGTTTTTCTCTTAAAGTGTGTTTTTAATGGAAGATGAAGAGCCAGTGAGCTGATTTGCATGTCAGTAATGAGGGTTCTTGGTGTAGGCTATACAACCCAAACCTGGTTGCTTGTTTCCACTTTGTATTTTCACTCCCTCCTTGTTTGTATGGGTGTAACCCTTTGAGCAGCCGTATAACAGGCTAGGCTGTTGGAATGATCCAGATCAATGAAAAAAAAAAAATCTAGATTCATTCTAGATTTCAACAAACACACTTAAAGTGCTGCCATACTGAAAATTTTTGCAAGTGTCCCTGAAGGAAGAATGAACTCTAGCACAGTGAAAGAACAGTTCTTAATCTGGCATTGCTATGAAAGAAAACATACTGGTTATTTGCACCCTTGGTACGTGCACAGACACACAAGGCTTTGTGGGTACAATCAATTATGTATGTAGAGTTGTGGGAATAAATGATGGAATTGAGAGCTTTGAAAACCTGACTCATTGCATTGAATAGTACAACTAAATTTTAAGAGTTTCTGTTTTGAAGGTAATTAACAAACCTGAGGCAAATAACAGTGCAGACACTTTACCTTAGAGTTCCCACCATGCCTGAAGGACATAATTTATTGGTTAATGACTGGTGTATTTTACATCTGACCTAATTCATACATTGTTAAGGTCATTTCATTTTAGACTTTGTTGGTTTTTCTGTTTGGGTTTTTGTTTGGGTTTAGGGTTTTTTGTTTGTTTTTTTGTTTGTTTATTTAAAGAAGGTTAGTTCGTTAATCCTGGATTACTCTAAACCAAGTAATTCCAATTCTGTTAAGCAAACACCAGAATTAACAAAACAGTTCTTTTTCTAGGAAAAAAAATCCTGCTTTTCACTGAGTTTGGCATGTTAATGTATCACCTATACTTGTTTGGGGTTCTTATTTAAATTGTTTGCTCTGTGATAGGTAATCATTGAATTCTTGTCTCAGCTGTCATTGTGGCTACTTAATTAGTAGGTTATAAAGTGGGTAATAGGATGTAGGTTTGACAGTATGGCATTTTCCAGCAACGCATTCCAAGTTATTCAAAGCAGGGTATTGTGTTTAATTCTGCTACATTCAGATGACTTTTTAAACAATCTGCACACACAGTTCAGGTGGGAAAAAATTGATCTCCTAAGGAAGGATGGTCTAGAAAGTGGTAGTTTGCAAAGAATGCAAGAACTTTTAAGCCAAGTATGATTTCTTGTCTTTTTTTTTTTTAACATGGTGTCCTGTGCTTCTGTATCTGCTTTATGAAACAGAAATAAATCCACAAATGCAAATGCTAATCCTAAAACACTTTTTAAGCACAGAGGAAACATGAATTGGCTATCTGTCCATAACAAACTTGAAGTGCTCTAATTCTGTAAGACCTGTCAGTTCTTATCATGGCTTCATAGCATGTACTTTTTTAAGTAGCAACACAAAATGCTGGTGAAGTGAGGAGCTGATGAATGGGATTAGTTCAGTCTGCTGATTGTTGTATAAACTGAACTGGGATCAGTAAGTATGAAAAACTCAATTGTGATTCAGGTTGTCATAAAACATGATGAACAAACAAAAACTGTTTTCTTCCCACAATACATTTTGCCTTTTTTATGAGAAACAAGCTGTTGCTAATTGCATTTCAAAAGTCTGAGGCCTTCTGCCCCAGTTGATTTTATGTGTGCATAATACACCCACATGCAGCAGAAGCAAATTTTAGCCAGAAACATACTAATTAAATTTCCAAGCTGATGGGCATTTTCTGTGTATATATATACATAAATATAAGGAAATCCCTATCCAATATTCTCATACCGGTGACTGCGGAAACTTGGAAATGCGTGGTGTGGCAGAGCAGTAAAACAGCATAGGAGTGGGTGTACTGGAAACAAAATGCTACTGGAGATGACTGTAGACAATGAGACTTAAACCAGCTTGGTGTTGGAGGGAGTATAAGCTGATGTATCACACTTTTGATGTAGTTTTCCAAAATACTACCTTCCGTAATTTTTATCAAGTCAACAGATAAAAAACTGGGACATTGATAGTAAGATTTTCTTCTTTTCAGATTTTGTTCATGACATTAATGTAACAGATATTGTTCCTGGTACAAATGGAAGTAATAAAGGTAAGAAGTACTTATTAGTATTGTGTTTCCTGATTTGGGGTGGGAGTTTAAAGGCAAAATCATCATGCTTCCATACCTAACCACATTTCAGTTATGAAGTGTATGTCATAAGTTCTACCTACCTTTTTCAAACAAAACCAAGGAAGTAATTTTCTATCTGGGATTTGTACTTCCACAAAGAACTATACACTTGGAAAGCTTAATGATTTGGGGGGGGAGGAGCAGAATGAAGGAGAAGGGTGGGGAAAAGAAAGTAGGGGTGGAAATAAGGATTAAAAAGTGTATTGTGAATTTATCTATACCGAAATAGATCTGCCTTAAAACCAGGAATGTTAGATCTCTTAACAGTAGTTGCACAGTGAGGATTAACTTTTGCACCCTAAAATTGAAGCATGTCAGATCTGCTTGATGTTTAAAATCTTAACTGGGGCATTTTTGCTCCTTACCACCTCTGCAGCAGTATTCTTATTTAAAGAAATGCTATAAGAACAGCTTTGATGATGCTGAGTGCAAGAATAAACAAGTACCAGGCCCTACATGAGCATCTTCTTGAGTTTTGTGAAGAGTTTTCGACATTTGCATAACACAAGGAAGAAGCTGCACTTAAGTGTGGAGATAGGGCTGTTGAGAGTTCTTAAGCAGGCAGAATAATGTACAGTGAAGGCAGGAGCAGGGCATTGTCAGCATCTGATCTCTCTGCCTATATATAGTAACAGAACATGTAGTGCTTTGTCATGTAGCAGAAAATTTTCTCTATCCTGAGTGCTTCTGGGAATGGGGAAGCCTTTCAGTACCAGCCAGGCAGCTGTGTGTCACACTATCTGCAGTCATGTTTCTGGAGAGCAGCTGTTGAAGTCAGGCAAAGGAGTTGAGAAATAATTCTGAAAACCAGCTGATTTGTATCTGAGCTAGTGCTGAATCTTGTTTCCCCTGCAGTCCTTACCAGAAGGCACCAATAGCTGCTGCAGTGCTCTTTCTCATGTGTTTTCTGCTGCTTCTGCTTTTCTGTCCTATTATGCAGCAGGGGGTATAACTTGGAGACAAAGTAGACAACTATTCCACAGCATCCTCCAGCAACTGGAAAATTTAAATCAGATGTGTCACAAAGTTAAGGGCTGCCAGATGTTCAGATGACTCTTGGCATGGCATTCAGGGCTACTGAGGAGATTCAGTTAGAACAAAAGCATTGTTCAAGATCTGTGACACAATCCACTTACAGGCAATGGAGACAAAGCAAATGTGAAAACTGGAAGTAAATTTGACAGAACACTTTTCACACTTTTGCCTTTGTAAGGAACAGGCATACAGCTAGTGTGGGAGGGAGCCTATCAAGTGCTGTGGTGATGCTGAAACATGAGACAAGAAGGCAAGTTCATATTTTAACACATGACTTTGTAAGAGTGTGTTAGAAAGAAATGCTTATATTAACAAAAATCCAATGAGCACATTTTTATCAAGGGATCTTTTTGGTTGTTTTTGTTCCAGTCACTTTTTCAGATGCTGCTGTTGATCAGCTACCATGTGTCAGTGTTTCAGGTGCATATCTTTAATTACTTGTGTTTTATAGCAGTGATGTACTTGCACATGGCACGAAGATGATGAGATGTTTCGGTTCAGCATACGAGCTTTAGTCCTCTCAGTTCCAGTAGCTTTCTTCTCATCCTTAGTTTGTGTGCTGCCAGAGCAATGGATAATAATATAGCTCTTCTGTACACAGATACTCTTGCATCTTGGTTCATATGATCTTAGTGAAGTATGGAGGGACAGATTACAGTGTTAAATATGCAGCCAAGTGCAAAGATGCATTCCTATGACATGATTCCAGCACAGGCATGCAGGCATGGAGATACCTAGCTATAGGTATGTGATCCTATGCCACAGCTCAGGCTTCAGACAAGTAAGCATCTTTGTTGTGCTCGGCTGAAAGAACCGTAGCACTTGCCAGCTTAGTGCAAGGTGCCTAGAAGTGAAATCTTAGTGCTCAACTCCTAGTTTGAAAAAAGTGGTGAAGGACTGAATTGTCATATATTGCTTTTGAATGATTCTGTTTCTCATAGGTAAAACACTTTCCAGAAAATACGGGATTTGGCTGTGAGGATTCTGTGCAAGTAAAACGTTTTTCATCTGGGAATATTTTTCCTTTCTTCTAGTCATTTGTCCAAGTGCTGCTAGTGGTCACCCACCGCAGAACAGGAGTGTGATGTTCTCTTCTGGCAATGATACAGGTTTTGAGCTCTTCGAGAAGTGGTGGAACAAATCACAAACAGTGCCATTGTACCTGATCGCTATTCTTCTACCCCTGCTAAATCTAAAGTCTCCATCCTTCTTTGCAAAGTTTAATGTCCTAGGTAGGTAACAAATACTATTAAAGCATTGGTTCATTGTGGTTAAAATGTATAGAAAACAGTGAAAGGTACTCCAGTGAGTAGAATCATATGAATAGAGGCACAGAATCATTTAGATTAGAAGGTTGGAAAAAACCTTTAAGATCACCAAGTCCAGCCATTAACCCAGCACTGCCAAGTCCACCACTAAGCCATGTTCCTAAGTGTTACATATACACAGGCTTTTAAATACCTCCAGGGATTGTGACTCAAAACACAGTACTCCAATGCTTGATAGCCATTTGGTGAAGGTTTTTCTTTTAATACCCAAGCTAAACCTCACTGGTGCAATATGAGGTCATTTCCTCTTATCCGAGGAGGTAGAGGACAGGGAATTGAAGGTCTACTTTGTCCTCTGTTCCAGTGAGACACACAACTAGAGCTTGGATTTACTGTGGCTGGAACCACTAGATGATAATATAGCACAGAAGATGGGTGTTAGTGCTTCTGTGTAAAAAGTAGGGATGTAAAAACATCAGGGATAAGAAAATATTTTACCAAGTGAGATCTAGCCATAACTGTATCTGTTTTAAAAACAGGCAAATCATGGACAACTAGTTTATTGAGAATCTGAATATTAAAATACAAAATTTGTTATAACTTCAGTAGATTATTATGTAATTCAGAAACTGTTCAAAATTGACTTGATTTTTGTAAACCTTCAATCTGATAGGATAAGGAAAAAAATAAAGGCAAATTTTCGAGATGCTGAAATATTCTTAATGGAGAACTTTTACTTACTTTTAAACCTATGGAAACCTGAATGGTCAGGAAAATACAGAATATTTTAGCTGTTAAGCTGATCCTAAATTACAGAACCTTTAACTTCCTAATTCCTTAACTATGATCTGTGTCATCAAATGATGATTTCTTCAGTTTATTTTTTAACCCTGGAGATAGTGCTAGAATGAATTGATGTCTTACCTGAATCTACTGCGAACTGTGAAAGTCCTGTTTCTTTGTCTCCACTTACAACCTGTTCTCTGGTGACTAACAGTATTACTGGCCAGCAGGTTGCACTGCAGTAGCTTTACTTACTTGAACAGTTGCACAGTTTCCTTCAATTTTTAGATAGTTACCATTCTGCCCTTATCTCTTTCAAATGGCAGAGACAAAATCCTATGCTGTCCATCCCATATGCAGACACAGCAAGGCATTTATACCGATCTGTGATCATATTTGTAGTCCTCTACCTGTATTGCTGGATACCCCTGACCCAATGAGATGGAATGCAAAGCCAGTCTTATAATCAAGGTTATCCAAGGTTATGGTAAAGTTTAAATCAATAGGGGACAAATGTCATTACCAGCTTCTAGCTCCCAGTGTAAAGTTCACAATTGCAGTAAACATTCCTATCTCATTGGGCTATTTGGTTCAAAACATCAGTGACTCAATAGACATTGTAGTAAATGCAGTACAGTGGCCAGCTTTGTCTCATGTTAAATTAAAATCCTAACAGCTCATGCTGGAACTTACCTGTTACTACCTGAAGATCTCCCTGGCTGCCCAGCAACAGGGATTACAAGGTGGTATTTCCACTGTCACTAGTGTAGCATCTGAAAAACATTAAACATGCTGAAAGCTTGCATTGGGTTCAAGTGCATTATTCTTTCTCTCTGACCTATAAAAGATACAAAGAAAAAGAAAATTTAGACATTTTCTATGTTTTTAAGAATGAATACCAACTTGAAGTGTTTGGGCTATAGGTAACTAGTTGGATAGAGCAGGAATAAAACACAGCTAAATACTTTCTACTTCTCGTGGTGTTTGTTTGGCTCTGGTCTTTTCCAGGTACAGTTTCAGTTGTCTACTTAGTTCTTCTGGTTACTGTAAAGGCTGCCCATCTGGGAATCCACTTAGAATACAACTGGTTTACAGAGAATGATTTTTTTGTACCAGGTAAGATAAAATGTATTAATGAAGCATATAGATGATAGGGTTAAGATGTTTTTGAAGTAATTAATTAGTGAATTTCTCACCTTTTAACACCTCTGTTACATAAATAAAATGAGGAAATGAAGTCTGACGTCTGATTAACATGTAGAGGCTACATCCTTTACAACAGGCCAAGGAGATGTCCCATGTACTGTTGAATTATTATCACTCCTTCTGTTCTTAGAAACAAAAGTAGTTTGTCTTTCTTTAAAGGTTATTTATTTACTTAAGACAAAATTCAGAGATATGCACCTTCATAGAGTTTCTGTTACAGGTTTGTGCATTTTTAGTGTACCAGTCACAATAAGCACTGTTTTAACAGTTTTATACATGGGTTGCAAACTATTGTTAGGTCCAATAATGTAGAATTGGAAAAGAAAACAAGGATAACTGAAAACATTAGGATGGGTTTTGAAAATACTTTATCAATATAGAAATAAATAAAATTGAAGAAACACCAGAATTTGTCCCTGTTTGTAACAGAATCTGATCTAATTTGTGGAATCATGTTAATGCACTGTGCAACAATTAATTGTAAGTAAGTAAACTACAGATAGCTGAGTAAAGATACAAATACGAAATTCAGCTGGTTTAAGTGTGTTCACATGACAGTTTCAGTGGTCTTGCATCTGCTTACTCTTTGTTGTCTTCTACCACTCTGGATTGATGCAGCTCTCTAGCAGAACTGAAATTGATCTGGCACAAGCTGAATGAACAGCTTAGCTAGCATACTCTATGTATGTTTGACAAAGAGGTCTGCTAAAAACCCGGTATTCCCCTTCTCCACCCCTAAACTTCTAGCTGTCATCAAAGCTGTTTGTTCATTTTTCCATAACTAGTAAAGGTCATTCCTTTTCTGCTAGGCATTCATCTCTTTCAAGATCTGAATGCCAAGCAGCAAGTGAAAGGTTATTTAAAGCAGTTTCTTCAGCTTGGTTATGTCACCAAGAAAAAAAGATTATTGTCCTTTCATGCTGAGTCTTCAAAGTCAGATGGGTTTTGCTGAGTATGACTGTGTGCAAGACCAAAGCAGATGCTTTAAGGGTGGACAGGATTATCTTCATAATTCCCTAAGAATCCTCCTGACTACTGCAGCATAAGTACGAAAAAGATACACTAAAAGATAGATGTAGGTGGTTATGAAACAGTGCTCTCTATGCTGTATATTTTCCTGTATAACTAGCCTTTACTTTTGGACAGAATTTTTGGACTAATAAAATACTTTTGTCTCCAGTGTAAAAAATTTTATTTCAAATCACTGGATTATTGTCATCTGTGTTAATGACCTAATTTATTTTGTATGCCAATATTCTGAATGGTATCTGTAAGTAGAAAGAACCACAGTGTTTTGTCTTCCTCCACTGCAAGCTTGGAAAAGTGGTTTCAACCTGAACTGCCCCAGCAGACAGTCTTCAAATGCTTGCATGGCCTCAGAGCTATGGACTCTTCCTGAGAACACAGGAGAAAATTGGCCCAAACTAAAGTTCACTAACAAACCAGTGTAAATTGGAAGACAGACTACATCTAAGAAATCAGGTTTTAAGCATCTTGAAGTTGATCTGTTAAGCAGTCCTGTGTAAAATTTGTTATAGCATGACCCATGTGCCCACAGGTCACTAAGAGGTGGTACACTCAGTTTATTTTGGCAATGTGACTAGTACAGGTAGAAGATAGACAAACCACATAGCTGATGCATATAAATCTGGCTATTACTGGTTGTTGTTGTGATGGGGGAAATGCAGTGCTGAAAGATTCTGAATCGGTTTGCTTTTTATTATTGAGATTAAAGTAGTGGATAAAAAACAAGCCCAAAAGTTGCTTGCACTCTTTAATTGTATCAGTAGCACATCATACTACTTAGGTATTGAAGATACAGTGAATCTGGCCCTAGGGAAGGCATATTCTTTCAATCTGGATAAGCCCTTCAGTAATTCCTGGGGTGTGTTTACCTTGCTGACTTCTTAAGAGACAATTGGCTTAAATATGTTTGCATGGAGCTGTCTGTGGTTTGATCTGTAAGGGCTTGTGAGCCTCTGATGAGTGTTTTGCTACACTGCTGGATGCTTTCCAGAAGCTGAGCTAGCTCAGGGATCTCTAATTGCTGTGAACACTAAAGAGTACATACATTCTTATATAATACCAACAGGATGCTGCTTTAATGATGTCACACATCAGTGAATTCCTAGACCCATTGCAGTGCTTCCAGAAACACAATCTTGTGAACACTGTGCTTGAAGTATTAAAAGAGGCAGAGCAATGGTATTCCCATGGAGACAAGTAAATAAATACTTCTTCTGTAAATAAGAAGTTGGTCTGCCTTTCTTTATGCCCTGGTTTGTAAGCAGAACCCCTTGAACATCTACAGACCTCGTATTTCCTGGGGTAGCTTAAGTAACTTCTTAACAACAAAAGATGCTCACAGGGTATGATTCCTTCCCATGTCTCCCTATTCAGGAAGCAAGAGATATGCAGCCTTAATTCCTCAAAAATGTTTTTCAGTTAAACTGTTAAGAGGCAGAAAAGTTTGTGTAAATCCTAAATTATCCTAACAATCTTTGATGGTTGGGATCTCCTGAAAAATTTTGCTGGAGAGTTATATAGTAACCATTTTGTACTTCATTATTAAATATCTGCTTTGGCTATGGTCAAAGATGAAATAGATTGTCCCATTTTGACATGGAGGCTGATGTTTCTGCCAGCAGGTTCTACAGCACTGTATCTCCTCTCCATTTTGGCGTTGTTTCAAAGAAGTAAGTTATTAACACTTTTTCTCCTCCCTTAGAGTTCAGAATTCAGTTCCCTCAGCTGACAGGGGTTCTGACACTTGCCTTCTTCATCCACAATTGTGTCATCACACTTCTTCAAAATAACAGGAATCAAGAAAACAATGTAAGTAATTTCACAAGACTGCTGATTTGTATCTGGATAGCCAGGCAACACTGATTTTTTCCTGTCTGCTTCATCTTGAAATTGATTCAGGAATTGTGATAGCTTCAGAAAATGTAACTCACTTTTGTCATCTCATAAGAAACCAGTTATACATACATTTATTGGCTACCAGTGAGTAACAGATGCATTACAATTTTTTCAGATTAAAGCCTTGAAAAGTGTCCTAGACTTATTAGTGGTCAGGCTGGTATTAAATGGCCAAATTACACACAAGAGGCAGAAGGTTTGACAATATTCTAAGACCCTAGAAAAGCTGACCGATTTTAGAATTAAAAATGCTGGAGAACAAAGGGCACAAGACTGATTTTAGCAGAGTCCCGAACAACAGTGTTGGGGTCTGTATAATATTTTTAATCAGAGTTGTTTCAGTAGTTTTTTGCTTCAGTAATCAAGATTCATAGGGAAACCTGATCCTATTTAGGAAATCCTCAGAGTTAAAGCCTGGATTGGGAATCTTTGTGATATGTAGACTTTGGGCTGGTGCTTTGCCCTAGAAAAAAATATGTATTGCTCATCCATATGGAACTGCATTCTTTCTTAATATCTTCCCATTATAAAATACAAAATGGAGTAAACATGATAGAGTTAGTCATAGAGTACATTTTTACTTTTACTTTATTTTTTTCTTCCCTACTTTATAGGATTCTTGTCCAGCTTCATTCAAATCTTAGCTGTAAAGGTAACTACAGTAACATGCAAAGTTTTAAGAGTATTAACTGTATGATAAACTGGTGCAGAATCACAGTATGGTTGAGGTTTGAAGGGACCTCTGGATGTCATCTTGTCCAACACCTCTGCTCAAAGTGGGATTGAACCTTGTTGGGAACTAGAGCCAGTTGCCAACACATGTGATAAAATATACCTGATTTGATTATTCAGAGGTGAAATGCATATTATGTGCCAATGCAATGAGATGACCTTTTGCTTCAGTAATCTGCCCAATTACTTTTTTGTACCTCTGAACCAGGACTAGCTTGTGAGTGAACACCTCTGCAAAAGAGTTATAAATTCTCCTCCAGGAAAGCATCTTGGGCTTTATAGGCATTTCTGAATATAGTTTTAACTAAAAAGGGGGTTAGTGAAGCTCCGGCGAAAGAAAACTAAGTAATTTTTTCTCAGTTTTTATAAGAATATCTCGTGATATGGAAAAGAGCTAGAGTGCTCACTCTCTTCAGCTGTAGCTTTCAAGTTCTAAAAGTGTGGTGGCTCCAGCAATCAGCTCTGTATGCAGCAAATGCTTAATGCTTCCCTGCCACCTTCAAGACTTTTCCTTTGGCATTTCCCCTTTCATTTACATGATAGTAAGCATTCAACTGCAAATAGCAGCACCTGGAATCTTCTGCAGTTTGCTTTTCCTGTGTTAAGGAGGAAGAAACTGCTGCTTGCATTTGAATCAGCTATTCTGAATGCCCTTCCTAGAGTTTAAGCTGAATTTCCAAGTGAGTTCTAACATGGATCCCAAGTCCTTGACAAGACTCTTGCATTACAGGAGAGTGTTAAAATTGCAGGGAAAGAGCACCATTAAGTACAGCAGGAAAGGTTTTTAATGTTAAAGCAAATCTGTGCATGGTTCCTCTAGAAGTTTTATTTGGCTAGAGATTACAGCAGCCTTTCACCTAGGTCTGTTGGTGCTTTCCAAATGTTAATGAAGCACTGATGCTCTTGAAAAGCTGTTTGTGCTTATTTCACTAAGCTGCTGGACTAAGTGGGAGGTTTACATATGTATAGGGTGTTTTTTTTTCCTGTGTATTCACATCAGCAAGATGCTTTCTTGTATCAGTATCTCATGGGGAGTCTAATGGAGACTCCATGTCACTTCCGTCAGAGTTCTATGAAAAGACATAGAACATGGCAAGCTGGAAAAGTACTGTTTTGAACTTGCTGAAACTAGTGGTCATAAGAACAACCCTTTGGGGAGCTGGAAAAAAAGTAAGAGAAACAACAACATTCCTTTTATGGAGTCAGAAATCCAAAACAATAGCAGCTTCCATTCTGGTCACAGGCGTGTATCACTGCCCAAAGCTAAAACACACACAGAGGGGAGGATTCCTTTGGCTGCTATTCCAGTACAGTGGTGTGGGTGTGAGAGGAGCAGTGCACTGGATAAGTCAAATGTCAGCAGCAAAGCCTGAAGAAGCCCTGTGAGCAGGGTTCTTAGCCTGCAATTCAAAGTTGAACTCCCTGTTCCCATCTCCCACTGCTGTCCTCTTAATATTTATCAGTTCAAGATTTTGTGCACTGCACAACTAGTTCCAAAAACCCTAGCTTGGAAACTGATTGCCTAGAAAACTAACCCAACAGTAAAAGGGTGATTTGATTAATTGGGTTTTTTGTTTGCGTTTGCATTGGGTTGGTTGGTTGTTCTTTAGGGTTTTTTTCTGATTCGTGTCTGTGATCTGGTTCCCTGAGCAACTGTACAGATGCTACACAAGCCCAGAATGTGATCTAGAGGCATAAATATGCTAGTACTGTGTCTTAACAGTTGTTTGTGGACTTACCCTGGGGGAAGGGCTGGTAGTGTGGGGATGTTTTTTGTCCAGAAGGTAACTGCAGAAGGCATGTGAATAGTTCTACTTTTCTGCCATATTCAAAAACTATTTATTCCCTGTAAAGAGTGAGCTTCCACTGATGCTGCTCTACTATTGGTTTCTCTTTCCATCCAAAATTATGCACAGCATTATGCATCCTGATGAAGTATTTTTTGTCACCTTATTAAATGTTACCACTTGCCCTTGATGCTTGAACAGGTTAAGTGTGTTCTTATGATATGGATCAGAGTCCTGTTGAGATATTGCAGAGGCAACATCTCTCTTTCTAGAAGTGACCAGTCTGAAATGGGATATCAAAAGGCACTTCTTCTAATGTGGTAATAATTGTTAAGCACCAATATAGGCATCTCCATCCAAGAAGCATCTCTACAAACTATCTTTCACTTTGGTACTGAGAGAAAAATTAACTGTTTTCTCTATGGCATGCAATAAGGAAGACAAGGCCTGAAAGTTGCCTGTTCTTTTCAGCACTACATAGGAAATATCTGCAGAGCCACAGAGCTGTCACTGTGTCTGTGTCCAGGCCTGTGCTGCATGTCCAGGCTGCGCCTGGGTACTAGTCTGTAAGTGTGATATCATGTCTTCTACTCTCAAAGTTTTCTTTGTTGATTATCAGACTCATCCTTTTGTTAGGAGACTGATTTCTGCCTTTGTTCTGCTGTTGCTGCCACCAGCCACAGCACCCTATTTTCTGTCCTTCCAGAGGCACTTTCAACACTTTGTTCTGTGCATCTGACTAGGAAAGCTCCTGGTCAGCAATAACTGCAGTTAACACGTTCTCCAAGTTTCACCTCAAAATCTGCCTGTTACTTCAAGTATATTTGACAGCAGCTTGGTAGGTGGCAAGCTGTAATCCTTATGGCCATGACCTGCATGTTATCTTTGATTCTTTCCCTCCACATTTTTTCTACATTTGATTCTTAGATTATAAACTTCAGGTGTGATGACTGACGTATTTTTTATGCTTAGGCAGCTACCATCACAGTAATGTTCACTCTGAATATAAACGGATTAATTTGACATTTAAAATAGACAAATGCGATTATTCCTCTGTTACTTAAAATTAATCCTTTCATGTCTCTCCACGTGTCCTTTGGTTTTAGCTGGAATTGTGCTGTCTCAAGAGTATTTATAGTCACGATCTTTAGGGGTGAACCTAGGTGTCCTGAAGAGTAATGAACATTAATCAAAAGATGTTATATACACAAATAACACACTCTTGTACAAAACAACCACCTTACATGCAGATGCAGGTGTTTGCAAGGGAGGTGATGGATGTTTGAGAAAAAAATAAATTCAGGTATTTGAGTTGCCCATTTCTTTTCTTGTTCCTTATGGAAATCAAAATCTGGGTTTTCTTCATACGGTGACAATACCTGAAGAAAAAGGTGTATTGTTACATGCTATAAAAATATGTTAATAAAATTATCTCAGCACCTAGTTTCAGAACAGATTAAAGCGTACACACTGAAGAACTGTAGGAACATTAAGCTGGTTAGTATAGTCAGAGGTAATAGCACATCAGCTATCCACTCTTAATCAAGTGTAGTCCAAATGAAGTAGTAAGAATTCAATTTCATATTGCTTGCCCTCACAGCTGCAAGTACTTGTCACAGCAAAAATAGTTTTACGATACAAAATAACAAATAACAACTGTGAGTTACTATGCTGTCTTCATGCATGAGGAATACACCTAAAAATACCAAATGCAAGTGAAAACGGATTTTGTCAGATAATGTGCCTAAAGAAGGACTTGGGTGCATTTTGAGAAATTGTTCAACTCGTGACTGCAGGAGATGAGAGTCCATGTCACCTTGCAAAACCACCTTACCTTCCTTAGTCTCTGCTTCCTGCATTTAAGTTACTCATAAATCCAGAAAGAAATCTTAATGCTCAGATTTAGTATTCCTAAACTTAGTTTTTAGGATGGGCACTGGTGCCTTTGAAGAGGTAGCTGTTATACAAAATCCTGTACAGCTTCTTGTATAACTGAGTACTTTAAAGTATGCATGAAAGAAATTGCTATTGCTCAACCCCTCATGGAAGTTGCTGGTCCTTACTCAGTGAACAGCACAAGGAGAGTGAAAACTAGGGAAGCATCTTCCAGCTGCATGTATGTAGTCGGCAGGAGGAAGAGGTTGCAGCTGCCAGAGGCGTGAAGGCTACCCTGGAATGCACGCTAACAGCGCATTGTCTGATGGAAAATACCACTAGCCTATTGCACGCTGAGAAAAAGGCATCAGTCTTCTACTCCAGAAGCAATGGCAAAATGAGCAGGAAATTGCAGTTCCTTCACTAAAACAGGCTTCCTTTTGGAGTGTTCTTGAAACTTGTAATCTAGTATGCTTTTCTTTCCTTGGGTACCGCCTTTCTTCAGAAGACCCCAGAAAGGTATAGAATATGTCAAGGATAGAATGTGAAGAAACACTTAGGAAAACATTTGCATGTACCGATGTGAGAAGGCTTTGCCCATGCTTGGTGAGCCAGCTGGAGACCGTAATAATGATCCTGTTCTGGAAGCCATGCAGTCCTAATTTGGTACTTTGCCTGAGTTAATAAGACTTGCTTTCAGTCATAGGAGAATAGGGTGATGTATTGAAGCATTACCAGTAATCCTTTAAGGAGCTGATTATCAGCAGCAGCTGAACAAATGGTTTGCTGTAAGGTAGCGAGTGGTTTGTAGTGTAGCATAAGCTTAGACAGAATTTAGTTAGCTAATAACTGGAATCAAATGGTCTCCCACTTTATTTCCAAAAAAAAAAAAGAGAGCTAATGTAGGAGAATACTAAGTACAGTGCTGTGAGGTCATTCTGATGTATATGTGGATTCTGCAAATTCATAAAGTACTGAAGAAGATTTGCTGCTTATTTTCCAGTGCTAAATGGTGCTAAAAAACCTTTTTAATTATTTTTACGTCATTGACAATCTTTTCTATACACTAGATACTTTATAAATACAGTCAAAATTTTCAGGAGTGAACACTGAAGTTAATACCTGTATTTAGGTACATGTAAATTAAAAACCTTTGATGATTATTTACTGCATTTACCTGAGATGTTTATAAAAAATTAGTGATAAAGTGAATATGCAATTTTAAAGTACTAAAATACAGTTGTAAAGCTAAAGGACATACATACCTCTGTGCCCACCTATGCCTTTCTATTTTATTTGTCTTTGTTTGTATTTGTATTTAATGGTGTATAAGTTATGTCTTCCATTTTCACAGCAGCCTGGCATACTGTTTTCTGGTTTGGAGCCAGCTTGTGTGGACCATCCTCTTGGGTTTCAAAGCAGCTTCTTAAAAAATGTTGTTTATATTATACCTGCAGATGGGTAGGCTGATGTCTTTAATTGCAAGAGTTTCATCCTGACAAGATATTTTACACATGGCATTGCTGTGCTTTCTGTCTTCGACAGTTGTCTCTGTGTCCCAAGGCTCTTAGTAGGGATAATTAAATGTAGGAAAGTAGAGGGTGTTGTTTGTTTCATTTAGTAACTAGTGTATGCTTGTGCATCCAGCAATAATGTGTTACATCTATTGGCGTATCTGTTTCTTCAAGCCTTTTCTGTATGTAGATAGATAAATAATACTTGTCTAGAACCACTTTGTGGTATCCTTTTGCAGCTTTCTGATCTGACCCAGGACCAATTTTGAAGCCTCCATTTAAGTAATAGAAGTAATAAGTATTAAACAGTAATAAATACAAAAGCGACAGTAACAAATGTCATAGGAATCTCTTCATAAGTGTTTTATTTTGTCTGTTTTCGTGTCATTGCTGGCCAAAATAAGATTTTTTTTTTCCCTCAGGTGAGAGACCTCTCTATTGCATACTTCTTGGTGGGATTAACGTACCTGTATGTCGGGGTGATAATTTTTGCTTCTTTTCCTTCACCACCGCTATCCAAAGAATGTATTGAACAGGTGAGATTTTTACTGCAATATGTATTTGTCCTTGATCTTTCAGTAAATGTGTATTAAAAAGAGAACAGCTACTGCTTCTTGCTTCATGGCTCACCCTGGCAAACACATCTGTTCTTGACTCTGGACAGCTGGCTAATGCCTCATGGGCACAAGCAGATGAGTAATACTTCTGTTATCTCATTTATATTCATGTCTGGTGGACAGTAGTTCTGTAAAAAAACAAACATTTAATAAATACTGTTACGAAAGTGATGAAGAAAGGACCAAAATGACCAAATGAACAGAAACTTAAATTTCTTTAGCTTCTTTAATCCTGAAAATTTTGTTTAGTTGTGTGTGTAGTGACCAATCCCACTCATTGGAACTGTCTTCAGATACTCCAGAAAAAGAAATATGATGCAAGTGCAGACTCATTTAGGTAGGAGTCCTTGCTGCGGGTAGGTTTGGAGCCTAACACTATGGCGAGCCTTGTCAGCAGAGTTCTTCAGATAACAGCACCACATAAAACACCCTGTGAAGGCTGCTAAACTCTTATCATCCTATATGTGAAATTGATTACCACACCCTAAATGACTTCAAATAGCAGTTATCAGTTGGTGATCCATTTTATGCCAGGTATTCCATGTCTCTTGCAATATTTAGCAACGAAACAGCATTTAAAGGCTTCCTCTGACAGTAGGTTAGTTAGAACTGGTACCGCTGTTTAACCGTTAAGTGATTTTTTTGAACCCCTTGAAATGACTTAATGGGGTAAAATCCACAGGTAAATAATAGATGACAAGATATTTTCTTACCATTTATTTTCTCTAGTTATCCTAAATACTTACGAAGCCATTTGTATACTTCCATGATACTTAAGTCTTATACTGCTTTTTCAGACATTCTCATTTGTAGTATATGGTCCAGTTTTAATGATTAAATAACTTTTTAATATCTAGATATGATATGACAGGTGTAGGAGCATATGAATTCATCTGCCTAAAAAAACCATATGCCCTTTCCAAAGCCTTGATTATTTGGGATGTTCAGAAGCATAGAATCATAGAATAGTTAGGGTTGGAAAGAACCTTAAGATCATCTAGTTCCAACCCCCTGCCATGGGCAGGGACACCTCACACTAAACCATATCACCCAAGGCTTTATCCAGCCTGTCCTTGAACGCTGCCAGGGATGGAGTATTCACAACCTCCCTGGGCAACCCATTCCAGTGCCTCATCACCCTAACAGTAAAGAATTTCTTCCTTATATCCAGTCTAAACCTCTGCTGTTTAAGTTTCAACCCATTACCCCTTGTCCTGTCACTACAGTCTGTAATGAATAGTCCCTCCCCAGCATCCCTATAGGCCCCCTTCAGATACTGGAAGGCTGCTATGAGGTCTCCACGCAGCCTTCTCTTCTCCAGGCTGAACAGCCCCAACTTTCTCAGCCTGTCTTCATACAGGAGGTGCTCCAGTCCCCTGATCATCGTCGTGGCCCTCCTCTGGACTTGTTCCAACAGTTCCATGTCCTTTTTATGTTGAGGACACCAGAACTGCACACAATACTCCAGGTGAGGTCTCACAAGAGCAGAGTAGAGGGGCAGGATCACCTCCTTTGACCTACTGGTCACGCTCCTCTTGATGCAGCCCAGAATACTGAAGATGGCTCCTGTTCATTTTCTCATCGACCAACACCCTCAAGTCCTTCTCCTTGGGCTGCTCTGAATCTCTTCTCTGCCCAACCTGTAGCTGTGCCTGGGATTGCTCCCACCCAGGTGTAGGACCTTGCACTTGGCATGGTTAAACTTCATGAGGTTGGCATCAGCCCACCTCACAAGTGTGTCAAGGTCCCTCTGAATGGCATTCCTTCCCTCTAGCGTATCAACTGAACCACACAGCTTGGTGTCATCAGCAAACTTGCTGAGGGCACACTCAATCCCACTGTCCATGTCACCAACAAAGATGTTGAACAAGACCGATCCTAACACCAATCCCTGAGGGGCACCACTCGTTACTGGTCTCCAGCCGGACATTGAACCATTGACCACAGCTTTTTGAGTGCGACCATCCAGCCAGTTCTTTATCCACCGAGTGGTCCACCTATCAAATTGATGTCTCTCCAATTTAGAGACAAGGATGTCTTGTGGGACAGTGTCAAACGCTTTGCACAAGTCCAGGTAGATGATGTCAACTGCTCTACCCCTGTCCATCACTTTTGTAGCCCCATCATAGAAGGCCACCAAATTGGTCAGGCAGGATTTCCCCTTATTGAAGCCATGCTGGCTGTCACCAAGCACCTTGTTGTTTTTCATGTGCCCTAGCATGCCTTCCAGGAGAATCTGCTCCCAGATTTTGCCAGGCACAGGGGTGAGACTGACTGGTCTGTAATTCCCTGGGTCATCCATTTTCCCCTTCTTGAAAATGGGGGTTATATTTCCCTTTTTCCAGTCTTCAGGAACTTCACCTGTCTGCCATGACTTTTCAAATATGATGGTCAGTGGCTTTGCAACTTCATTCACCAGCTCCTTCAGGACCCGCAGATGGATTTCATCAGGGCCCATGGACTTGTGTACGTTCGGGTTCTTGAGATGTTCTCGAACCAGATCCTCTCCTACAGTGGGCCCAAGGTCTAGGTTTTCACAGTCCCTGCGTCCGCCTTCCAAGACTCGGGTGCTGCGGTCAGAGCCTTTGCCAGTGAAGACCGAGGCAAAGAAGCCATTCAGAACCTCAGCCTTCTCCGAGTCCTGTGTAGCCAGTTCTCCTGAAAGCTTCCGGAGGGTGTCTACATTGTCCTTAGTCTGTTTTTTAGCTGCTACATACCTATAAAATCCCTTCCTCTTATCGTTTACATCCCTTGCCAAGTTTAGCTCCAGTTGGGCCTTAGCTTTCCTAACTTGGTCCCTAACTGCCCTGACAACATCCCTGTATTCATCCCAGGCCACCTGTCCTTGTTTCCAAGCCTCTTTTTTCCTGTGAATTTTTCTCAGCAGCTCCTTATCCATCCAAGGAGGTCTCCTGGCCCTCCTGCTGCACTTCCTTCTAGTCAGGATGCAATACTCCTGAGCTTGTAGCAGCTGATCCTTGAATGTTAACCAAGAGTCTTGGGCCCCCTTGCCCTCTAGGGCTATATCCCATGGAACCCTACTAAGCAGGTTCCTGAAGAGGCCAAAGTCTGCTCTCCTGCAGTCCAGGACAGTGAGCTTACTGCACGCTCTTCTCACTGTCCTGTGGACCTCGAATTCGACCATCTCGTGATCACTGCATCCAAGACTGCCCTGGAGCATCACATTTCCAACGAGCCCTTCCCTATTGGTGAGCATGAGGTCAAGCAGGGCACCTCTCCTTGTTGGGTCCTCTATTACGTGCAGAAGGAAATTGTCTTCCACACAATTGAGAAACCTTCTGGATTGCTTGTGCTGGGCTGTACCGTTGCCCCAACAGATGTCAGGGTGGTTGAAGTCCCCCATGAGAACAAGGGCCTGTGAGCGTGAGGCTTTTCCTATTTGTCTGTAGAGTTCTTCATCCACAGGTTCCTCTTGATCAGGTGGTCTGTAACAGATCCCCACAGTAATGTCTCCCATCACTGATTTCCCCATAACCCTGACACACAAACTCTCTATTAACTGCTCACCTGTCCCCAGACAGAGTTCCATACTCTCCAGCCTATCCCTAACATAAACAGCAACTGTCCCTCCCTGCCGGCCGGGCCTGTCTTTTCTTAAAAGCCTGTAACCTTCCATTCCAACACTCCAGTCAAAGGAGCCATCCCACCATGTTTCGGTGATGCCTATTATATCATAGCCCTGTAGATGTGCCCACATCTCTAATTCATCTTGTTTGTTCCCCATGCTACGGGAAGATATTTCCATCTTTAATGGTAACACAAAAGTTGACATCATCCCTGCAATATTAAAAATCAGTTGGCATTTGGTGGTAAGACAATTCTAAAAGAGAGAGGGGTTTTCATGTAATGGATTTCATTTAGCAGTTGAAGTTGCTTGGTTTTTATCTCTTTCTTGCACATAGCTATTAAGAATCAGCATATATATATAACATATCAATATGTTATTGATAAGAATAACATTATTCCTGTGTTTAGAATTTTCTAGATAACTTTCCCAGTGATGACATCATGTCATTTGTTGCAAGAATATTTCTGCTGTTCCAGATGATGACTGTATACCCACTGTTGGGGTATCTGGCACGAGTTCAGCTGTTAAGACAGTTTTTTGGAAATGCTTACCCCAGGTAAGAAGTCTACCCCTTGACAGGAACTTGGCATACTTTGCTTAACTGGCCTTTTGTTGTCAGAAATTTGACTGAGCTTTTGGGGATTTCCTTTGCTGCATTAGGTACATTTCAAAAGCTAATTTCACGATGTTTGCAGAATCAGGGGGCGAATAGGCATGCAAAATAAACTTGCCTGCTGATCAGGACTGCTGCAGCTTGGCAGAGCAGAATGGGGAGGGGTTCTTCTGTTTTAGCTCTTCATTTTGTCAGTAATAATAGAGTTTTGTTAACCCAGTTCTTTTGTTTTATGTATCTCTATTGCAAAAATAAAGTTTTACAGGAAAAAGATTTTGTTCAGTCCAGAAACATTTCATCAAGAAGTCTTTATGCTGTGAAGCACATACTACTCTGGTTATTAACCTCTCAGGGTGTAATACGTGTTTTGATTGTGCGTAACTAGTAATCTTCCATATGTTTTCATACAGAGCTAATAGCTAAGTGAGTTGTTAGCTGTGTTATCTTGGCTGCTGCTATGCTTATAAAAATAGCTTTTCACATGCTAATTTCAGAGATGAGCCACACCTCTGCATTTGTACACTGCATGAACTCCAGGGAAAGAGCTGATCCAGATCTCAATTTTAGTTTTGTTGTTTTGGGGTTATTTAAATAAAACCTGGGACATTATATTTGGAGTATTGTCTGAATTTGTCACAACCAATTTGGCATTTATTTCCAAGTTTCTTATTTTATGCTGTGAATTACTGTTGACAAAGGAAAGGAAAAAATATCCCAGGAAGAAGTGTGTATTTCCTCTGTGGCATCAGCAGTAGCATACAGGTCTTGGAAAACATTGTTCCAAGTTTCAGGTTTCTTGTGGGTCCTAAAATAGATTTAAGAAGGTCTAGAAATTGTATGCCTAAAATTAGGCAGTGAAATAAGTGCCTACTTTTTTTGATGCTAAATTGTATGCAGTTCAGCGTTGAAGAGATTTTTAGGAACTGCTACAAGTTACGGTTGGAAACAAGGCCATTGATTTAAGTGCTAAACATGGATTTCACAGCCAGTGGGAAATAGCCATGTCCTATATATTATGTGGATGTGCCTCTTCCTATCTCCTCCCTTCAGTTACTCCCTGACCAGAAAGGTTTTCATTTCCCTACAGTTTCATACCAGTCTCTTCTCAGGTTAATTCCAGATTGCTGTTTTAAGCCTTCATCGTGTGACGAATGTGATGATGCAAATACTTGCCTGGTTCTTTTGGTTCTTGCCTCCAGGACATCCTGTGGGTAGCTTCACTTTTTTTATTTTAGACTCCTCATAGGGAGGTGTTTAAAGTTTCTGAGAAGTCAAAAATGGTTTCTAGGAAGCCACTCAAATCTCTCCAATCTACAGTGATAAGAGAGTATATTCTGGCTGTCTGGCTGTGTCTCCCTCCCTAGTATCCCAGGTACCTTAAATACAATACAGAAATCATTCAAGCAACCTCTAGGCTCTGGCTTCTCTGCATTTACAACTAGCAAGGTTGGCCCTTAGTTTTCCTATGCAATGGGGACTAACTGGTACAACTCAACATGAAGCACTTTTCTGTTTTGTTCAATTACATTTGCAGCTTTCCAGCTCAACCTTTTCTAGCCAATACTGCTCAGTTTTTACAGAAAGGTTTGCTTTGGTTTTGTTTATAGATTTAACATCATTAGGATGCGCTAGTTCATTTTTACCAGCTGCTGAAATATATAGAATGGGTTGGGTTGGAAGGGACCTTAAGGATCATCCAGTTCCAACCCCTCTGCCATGAGCAGGGACACCTTCCACTAGACCGGGTTGCTCCAAGCTCTATCCAACCTGGCTTTGAACACTGCCAGGGATGGGGCAGCCACAGCTTCTCTGGGCACCCTGTGCCAGCGCCTCAGCACCCTCACAGTAAAGAATTTCTTCCTAATATCTAACCTCAATCTCCCCTCTGTCACTTTAAAGCCATTCCCCCTTGCCCTGTCACTACAGGCCCTTGTAAAAAGTCCCTCTCCAGATTACTTGTTGGCCTCTTTAGGCACTGGAAGCTGCTCTATAGCCTCCCACAGGGCCTTCTCCAGGCTGAACAAGCCCAACTCTCTCAGCCTGTCTTCATAGGAGTGAGGTTCCAACTTTCAGAGCATCTTCATAGCCTCCCCCTGACTTGCTCAAGTAGTTCCATGTCCTTCTTATGCTGGGGACCTCAGACCTGAATACAGGACTGCAGGTGGGGTCTCATGAGAGCAGAGCAGAGGGGCAGGATCACCTCCTTTGACCTTCTGGTCATGCTCCTTTTGATGCAGCCCAGGATACGGTTGGCTTTCTGGGCTGTAAGCGCGCACTGAAGCCGGCTCATGTTCATTTTCTCATCGACCAACACCCTCAAGTCCTCTGCAGAGCAGCTCTGAATCTCTTCTTTGCCCAACCTTTAGCTGTGCCTGGGATTGCTCTGACCCAGGTGTAGGACCTTGCACTTGTCATGGTTAAACTTCATGAGGTTGGCATCAGCCCACCTCACAAGTGTGTCAAGGTCCCTCTGGATGGCATTCCTTCCCACCAGTGTATCAACCAAACCACACAGCTTGGTGTCATCGGCAAACTTGCTGAGGGCACACTCAATCCCACTGTCCATGTCACAAACAAAGATGTTAAACAAGACCGGTCCCAACACTGATCCCTGAGGGACACCACTCGTTACTGGTCTCCAGCCGGACATTGAACTGTTGACCACAACACTTTGTGTGCAGCCATCCAGCCAGTTCTTTATCCACCGAGTGATCCACCTATCAAATTGATGTCTCTCCAGTTTAGACATAAGAATGTCATGTGAGACAATGTCAGATGATTTGCACAAGTCCAGGTAGACAACGTCACCTGCTTAGCCCCTATCCATCCGTTCTGTAGCCCCTTTGTAGAAGGCCACCAGATTGATCAGGCATGACTTGCCTTTAGTGAAGCCATTCTGGCTGTCACCAATGATGACCTTATTTTCCATGTGCCTTTAGCGTAGTTTCCAGGAGGATCTGCTCCATGATCTTGGCAGGCGCAGAGGTGAGACTTACGTCCCTAGTGAGATATCATGTTCTGTCAGTAAAAGCTTCTTCTCTACATCTGTTCCTGTCTTGGAAACAAATACATACATAGACATGCTGGCACAGAAATCTTCTGACATCTTAAGCCTTTCTGTGCTTCCTGCAGAAGACTCAGAGACAAGAGAAAGCATCCCAATCCCTTCTCTCATTTTGCAAAATCTATGCTGGTGTACAGACTACAACATAGCAAGTGACGTACTGGGACAAAACCCAAGGAATTGTTCATTCTGTTCTCTTCCTGGTTTTGTAAAGGAACGCCAAAATGCTGTGTATTGGGAAATTATTTTCTAAAGTGAGATATGTTTGCAATGGCATCATTTAATGGGTGACATAGGGCCAAAGGCATGTTGTTTATCTGCTGTTTCTTATGTGACTTTAGATCTTACGTGTACAGAATGCTGTTTTTTTATTATTGTTACTGACTTAGCTACAGCGATATTTGCAACAAAGATTCCCTTGATTAATTATGTGCTGCACATAAAATGCTTTGCATAGTCATCTGATAAGATTTTAGAACTTTTTGACATCTTTCATGTTTTCAGATGTTAAAATAAGCTGATGGACAGAAATCATTTGGCTTTCCTTAAAGCTTGTCCTCCTTTTACTCCATGGTAGCCCAGCAGACCTGCCAGTTCTCCCACAGATGCGTGTCTTCTGATGCAATTAAATAGATTTCTGCTGTTCGCATGGGTCTTCTGTCTTGCTTCGTAACTTCTCTAATTCCTAGTATTTTCACCCGATGTCACTTGAGTGAGGAAGAAAATGCATTTTTAGACACAGTAATATTTAAAAAATTATTACTTAAATGATCCTGTTTTGCTTTTCTCCTTGCTTTTCTGTTTTCCTTTTCCCTTATTGTGTATGACTCCATGCTGAGTCCAGCACTTCTAATTTTCTTGCATCTAACCTGAGAGGATTTACAATCAGTCTCTTTCTTTAAACATCTCTTGCCCTAGGCTTTGGTTTCACAGTTTTCAATACGATTCTTACTTTGATGATGCTGAAGTTCATTTGATATATGTGGTAACTGTTGTTCAGTGGCTAAACTTTCACTTCCACGGGACAGAACTTGATAGAGCAAGCCTTGTAGTGATTTTTTGGCATACCAGGTTGTTTCTTGACTCTGTCAGTCTGAAAAGTTAACCTTGCAATGGGGTAAAAAAGAGACTTAGAGGAGATCTTGATTTACTTTTCCCTCCTCTCTACTATGCTTGTTGTGGGGTTACTGGATTTTTGCAGGTGAGCAGTGATTCCTTTCATAGCAAAGAGATAGAGTCTTCCTCTGTCCAACTGAGAATACTGAGACTGAGGACTGAATGTACAAGACAGAGTGCATGTGGATTGTAGGAGTATGCCTCTTTTGTGAATTACAGCATCCTTAAGGCAATCCAGCCTGTGCCTCAGAGCACCAAACCTCATTAGGCTGCCCAGGGGGACAGTCCAGCCCTGCAATGGGCAGGCTGCCCAATTCTGCTGCCTGTGACCATGACGAAGAAAGTGATGCTGCTTAGAAAACAGCTATGTGCAAACAGAACGTTGGGTAAAAAGGGCCCAAGTCTTCCCCGATCTCTGGTATCATCTAAATACTTCCTACAGCCATAATAAGCAGGTATCGTTATTCCTACAGAATACTGTTTTTCTAACTGCCCATTTGCAATGTGTGATGGTGTCATGGGTTGAGCAGTAGCAGTCATTTTTCTTCTTCTTGTAGCTGGTGCAGTGCTGTGTTTTGAGTTATGGGCTGCGAACAGTTGCTTGATAGCGAGCATGTTTTGGGGGTGTTTTTGTTCAGGGCCTTTTCTGAGCTCATGCTCTGCCGGGGAGGAGGGGAGGCCGGGAGGAAGGAGAGACAGGACACCTGACCCAGGCTAGCCAAAGAGGTATTCCATACCATAGCACGTGATGCCCAGGATGCAACTGGGAGAGAGGGCTGGAAGGGTGGAGCGCTGGAGGAAAATGGAGGAGGGAGCACATGGTGCTCGGCCGGGCAGGGTGGAGTGAGTTATGGGTCGGTGGCTGGTGGGGTGTTGTATTCTTTTCGCTTGTTGTTTGCTGTATCATTATTATTTGTAGTAGTAAATGGCAGTAGGGGTTTTGTGCTGTGCCTTAGCAATTAAACCATTCTTATCTCAACCCATGGGGGCTACATTCTTTGTATTCTCCTTCCTAACTCTCCGGGAATTGGCGAACTTAGTTTAAACCACGACAGATGGTACCATTAATTGTACCATAAGCCAGTGTCAGGCTAAAATTGAGAAATTTGAAACCTGTTAAATGTCACGGGGTATGGGAAAGCCTTTTTCCTTCTGTGGCACACCTGCATGAGACATACAGTCTTAAGAAAAATGCTATCTCAAATAATACAGCTACCAGTAGCCCTAGATACCAGATTCTTCTTTATTTAGAAGGACAGTTTTGATAAATGATAATGATGTTCTCTCCATTATGAATGAGGCTTTTTCCTGTCTTGGAATGAATATCTGCAAAGGTAAAAGAAACCGTTTGCAAGTTCAACACCTGTTGTCCAGTAAGATGGCTACAACTTGGGGGGGCTGTTTCAAAAAGGTAGAAAAAAAACCAAGGATATTCCAAGGGAGAAACACAGTGTAACCTTTTGTCCTGATTTAAGTCCTTTTCAGGTTTTCTGATTTTGGCTTTATTCTTGAGGATCTTGCTTAAATGTAACAATTAAAACTGCAAAGCACAGCTCTGCAAGCACTGAATTGTTTTGGATGCTCCAGCATCTTGAGCATTGCTTTGAGTTGAGCCAAAACACATTCCCTCCAACCCAAGTATTTTTTCCCAGATCAAGAAGTTGAAGTGTTTCATTTCACACCAAACACACACACACCACTTCACTTTTGCAGTTATAAGAAGCTAGAATGATTTTTTGTAAAGAGCAACAACTTTGAACTACAAAATCACTTTTTCTGCTTCACAGCATACCAGAGTGAAATACGTTAGGCTTTTTACAGGGTTTTTGCTAAAATATTCTGAACTGACCCAAATTTGCAAACCTAATTACTAAGCCTGCACTCTTTTTAATCCCTCTTCCTAAAAACGTTATATCAGAAAAGTAAAAAGTGCTGTCATTTTCTGTGTTCATAAATATTTGGTTTCAGTTGTGCTGTCTCTTGAGATCTGCAACCTGCTGAATGTGTGGGGAGAGAGGAAGTAGATTTTAATAGCACTTTTTTGTGAACAGTTTAGTTAACTGGCTTTCCTTAGCAATACTGAGAAGCAGTAAACCTTCTTCTCTAATAAGTCTGATTCTTGGGATTTTATATCTTTATTCTTAGGAGTTTACCAGGTTTATATCCAGTTAGTTTCCATTAGTTCAGTTTGAGCAATTCAGATAATTCTCTGAGCAAGTTAATTCTTTCTTGAATTAAGTTATACAGTATTGTTTTTCTGGTATTTGAATATCCATCTGAGAGACTTGAGTGCTGAGTACCACGTACGATGGTTTTCAGAAGAACTGCCAAATTATACATAGAATGGTACTTACTCCTTAAGAATATTTTGAGTCAAAACACCATATATTTAGAGTTTGGCACTCTGAATATTCAGTAGATGTTATGTTTGCTGTGAAACTAATAGAAAAATTAAGTCCTCCTAAAGCTATTTTTTAGCTTTAATAGAGTGAGTCATACAAATGCAAATACCATCCATGTACCAGGTAAATGTTAGTGTAAATGAAGTATAATTAGTAGTATTTTGTAATAAATACAACATAGATTTTAACATTCTTTCCTCACTTTCCTGCAGCATTTTCCATGTGCTCATCCTGAACATAGCAATTGTAGGAGCTGGAGTGGCAATGGCAATATTTTATCCAAATATAGGAGGTATCATAAGGTGAGTGAATTTGCCTGTGGTGTTGCTGCATGTTTGCCTCTTGATATTGAAAGGAACTGTATTAGTACAGGTACTTATATCTTTATGTTTTAAGAAGCTTACACCTTTTTAAGCTGTAAATAATGATTTGGAGTTACAAACAGTTAGCTGTTTTAAAGTTCTGACACGTGACTGAGGTGATTGGGATGATTCCCAGGTTTCATGGGAGCTGTATCTAAGGACCTATACACGTGAAAGATTATGGTGTCAGGGGAAAAGTTGCTTGGTTATTTTGTGGCTTCTCTTGAGTTTTTGCTTTGTGTTAAGACCATTTGAAGCTGTTTTGGAAGCCTGTAATAACAATCCAAGAAAATAAGTAACTTCAAAGGGAAAAGTGACATTAAAGTTGTACTTCTAAATGATATCTTAAATTTACCATGTTAACATAGAATTGATAAAGCGTAGAGGAAACAGTGTAAGGAGCTTTATTTTCGACATTTGACACCACCGTATTTGTAATCATTGTTACTCATTCCTAGTTTGCATCTTTCCTACAGCAACCAGGAGAGGGAGGTGTTTAAAAATACAGAAATCTGCAATTATAAAACCAGAATGACAGGCTTGGTTCTGACTTGAGTAGCAAAATAACTTACTTTTGCTCAGTGTTGATTTTAAGGTTTTTTTCTTTTTTTTTTCCCTTTCTCTCCTTTTAGTGAAAACCTTTGTATTCCAGTAATACAGATATTCTGGTTCTTCATTCCAAATAAATATCATGCAATACATTTCTCTTCTTTACAAACCGATCCCTACCTCCCATAACATGTTCACTGTGCACAGTAACCAAACGTTTAAAACAGTAAACTTCTACCTGATAAATTCTCTAGATACAGCCTAACTTAGGTATTCACTGGTTTTGTGTTGCAGATGGTTAGTCTGTATTGTGATGTTTGTGATTGCTTTGTCTAAAAGCAGTATTTGAATATGTGAAATAAAATAATAACGCATATTTGGCTGCAGTATAGCTTATTAGGTGGAAACTCAAAGTAAGGGAAAATAATGACCTTTTGGTAAGCAAGGGAGCAGTTAGAAAAGAAACAGTTATATGTTTCAGTTGCTGTGGTTCATCATGTTACCAGGAGGGCATGTTGATCTTTCAGGTTCTGGAGAATGGTTTGCTAAGAGGTCATTAAATAAATTAAAATAAAAGTTGCAGATTCAGGAGCATTTCTATGCTTACAAGCTTTAACATGTGTTCTCGGATGTCTGAGTGCAATGAGATTCGCGGTTCCAACAGTAAGGGATGCCTAAAAAAGGATGCATTCTCCTGTCTTTTTCTGTTGTATGTTGACACATTTCCCCGAAGTAGGAACTTTAAGTCAAAGATAGGGAGTTAGTCTGCAGAAGCATCTGAGCATGTGACTGAGATGTCAAAATCATGTCAGATGGCAGGTACAGGGGAACAGATGGCTGAGCAACACAAAGGGGGACAATTAAATGCTGGTGAAGGACAGCAAGAAACAGAAATTGATCTTTAGCAACTGTAGATATTGGTTTGAGGGGGGGAGAAATGACAACAAGAAGTAAGAGTTTACACAAGGCATTCTTCTTTCTTTTTTAACTCATCTCCCTTCTCCCCCTTTTCTCAGATACTCTGGAGCAACATGTGGTTTGGCCTTTGTGTTCATGTATCCATCCCTCATCTACGTGATCTCGCAGCATCGTGCTGGGCAGCTGACGTGGCCAGCATTGATCATTCACATCTTTATAATCCTCCTTGGACTGGCTAATCTGATTGCGCAATTCCTATTGTGAAAACTCCCCCTTCTCCCTGTGCCTGTCAGAAGTGGTACTGTGACATTTGGCAACAGCCTTGAGCAACACTGTCATGCATGAGAACGAACAGTCCTCGTTATGATCTTGAGAAAAGCTGCACCTTTGAAATAAATTCAAAACACATCTTTCAGGTGCTTGACAGGAACCCTGTCTTGCTCCTCTAAAAACAGTTTTATGGGAAGTGAAATGTTTCACATAACAGTGAGGTAGGTCCCTTGTTTTGTTAAATGTACATCAAAGATTAATGAAGCTCACATACTTTAATTTTTTTACAGCACACTTCTCCAAACACACAGCTTTCAGCCTCAGGCTGTAGAACTTCTCTTTTCTCCAAAGGAACTGTGCTTACCTTTATTAACAAACATGCTTTCACAGTGTTGTTCAGTGACTGTTTGAAATGCCCTTTGTTGCAGTTATTTTCCTGTTTTGTTTGGAAAATGGAAGAAATTTTTGTTTTGTTTTGGTTTAGGTTCATTTATAGTTATTTGGGTCAAATGCACTCTTAATTTTGAATGTGCTGTTAAATTGTTTTGGCAATGTTTTTCCTCTAGGAAATTCCAACTAAGAGAAACAATAAAGTCATGTCTCAGTGTTTTATTCAGAACTAATATATGCACAAGTTATTTGGGCTCTTACAAAGAAAAAAGTCAGGAGGATGAAAGAAATTAGAACAAGACAATAAAAATCAGAATTCCAGGCTTTACCTCACTTCAACTCTGTTAACTGGGCTCTTAAGTGCTGTGAAGTTGCCTTATCAGGAGTTGCATGTTGTTTTATGAATGCATTTTGGATACAATGTTAGTCACAGGCTTTCTCCCTCCCTTGTAGGGTCTTATTCTAGTCTCTCACTATGCTTTTCCACTACATTACTCCAGATGTTTTGGATGTGAGCAGACAAAGCAAGCACTCTTCTGTGGACTAAATAAAATAATTTAAGTTTTAAATAATTCCTAACAGAAGCTAGAAAAATCCAGGAAGGGTTTTGTTGTGGGTTTTTTGGTGTTTGGGTTGTTGTATCTTTTAACTTCTTGTTTGCTAATTAAGAGGGTGTACATGGGTAAGCACCTTCCTTCACATACTGTATAAGAGTCTGAGTCTTAATGCAAAACATGCAATAATTAAGTTACCAGACACTAGTGGGATGTCATCTTTTGTGGTTGGAGAGAGAGAGTAAAACCTCCTCTTTGTACAGAATTTCAGTGTGTTAAAATAATCAACAAAAGTGGAATAATTGAGAGAGGACTCTGAGCAATGCTGCATTCAGATGTAAAGGAAGAAAAAAGCTGGAATGATGCAATTATTTGTGAAGTAGGAGCTGAGTTGGGAAAGATCATTACGTTGCTGGGTAAGAGTCTGCATTTTCATCAGAACAATAATGAAAAGCATAATCTAGATTATCACCATGCGTCTATGGGAAATGATGTGAACTTTTATAGTAATAATATACATCTGTTTGAGTTAGGCTCTTCGAACTGTGTAAAGGACACTGACTTGCATAAATGTATTATTGAAATACAATATCATATGGGTTTGGAATATTATCTGCAGAGTAGAATAATTCACATTCTTTTTTCTTGTGAAACTTTTTGTGCCTTTAGATGAGGATTGGAGAGTATATCCATCATCTGTTCTGTATTACAGAGAAATATTTACCCCATCCTAGTCATTTTCCCTGTGTATGCTCCCATCTTCCACTCTGTTTCCTAAATGTCTAAGGTGTATCTGTCTATCTTTTTCACCGCCTGACAGTGAGTGTATCTCGCAGTGCTGAGACCATTAGCACTGGCCTACACAGCTCCTTTTTAGGGTCTGGGTCTGACCTTTCCTGTAAAATACTCCCTTGGATGTGTAGGTCATTGTCATCGTCTGTAACTGGGTGGCTGCATTCCCTCAATGATCTCAGCAGTGTATTTCATCAGTTAAACCTGTATTTTTATTTTTTACTTCCCCACAAACTTCCTCTTATTTCCCACAAATTTCACAAATTTACAGCTCCACAACTGTGGTATGTTGCTAAAACATCCATGGTTTTTTGATAGAGAAGTACTCAAAACACCAAAAGGAAAAAACAAAAGATGCAGGATTTCAAGCATCATTGGCTCAGTCACATTAAGCTCTTGTGGTTATTTATTATAGATTCAGTGCTTAACCCTGATGAGTGCAGGTACTTCAATTTCATCCTGTCCTTCCAGACTCCATCTGGATATGATTTCATGAGTTAAATCCTTGCCATTAAAGCCAATAGTGAAATGTTCATTGATCTTAGCAGAATTAAATTGTTAGGGTACAATAGTTCAACAGAAATTCCCAAGTAAGACAGTTCACAGTTAAGTGTCTTAATTGCATCTTCTGTTTGTCTCTTTTCCAGCTGTTATCGTTATGTACAATGATCCAAGTTAATATTTAGAAGGAAATTATTCAGTACCTTTCTAAAAGCCTGGTTGAGCCCTGGGTTACAGAGATAGGTTCTTGCTGTGCTGTTTATTTATAGAAACCTTTAACAGCTGTGATTTCAATACTTATAAATTTATAAGTATATGAATGTATGTACTTATAAATTTATAAGTATTAAAGTGATAACAAGTATTTCATTGCACTGTCATCACCTGAAGTACATTTTCTAATGAAAAAGTATTTATTTTACTACCAGCGACTGAGATCTTTAGAAGTGTCAGAAGCAAGTTAGGAATGTGTGAGTAGCATTTTCATGGGTTTTTTGTCAATAGGCAATATCCTAAGTAATATTTTAAAGTTTAATGGCAACTTAAATGATCTAAGAGACCAGAATTAGATTGCAATGTCTCTTCTCCTGCGAGCACGAAATATAATGTTCCACAAATGCACACTGCATCTTGCTTGCTCATGCAACCCACAGTGATAGCCAGCTAATTCTGATTCCTTATGTTCTCTGTTCCAGCAAATCATCATGTAATCTAATGGAGCAGAAAAAGTAATACACGGACCCGATGGTGTATTGTGAAATGTCATTTATTACCCTTTCATAGCAGAAAAAATAGTTTCTGCTGGAAATATTTAATTTTGTCTTTACGTTTGAGCTTTGCTTGACTAAGCTGTGAGGTGAAATACAGCTCTGAGTGTTGAGTAAGAACCTAAGGTTTTCTTCATAACAGTACCAGACTCTTTGCCTGGCACCTGCCTTATTGCACTCTGAAAATCCAGCCCTTCATACTGTGTGGTGACTCACTGATGCAAACTGGTTTACTTTGCATGAGGCTCAAGCAGCTGTGATCATCTGTTGTGATACCATCAAGCTAAAATCTGGATCTCAAGACATATAAGGCATTAACCCACCATGACCTTTAGACAGTGCCAAAGCATCAGTAGCCGGGGAAATTCCCAGGAAGCTCCAGGAGCAGTTGTGGAAATGTCTGTGGGTGATTACACACAGCCTGAGCACTAAGACCAAGTTGTTCTTCAGTAGGTTCTAAGGACAAAGACAGGTGATGGGGCTTTTGTGTCTGCTTTCTGCCATTGCAAGAGAAAGAATTGCATTCTCCATATAGATGCTTGGGCTAACCTCACTGCCTACTCTGTAATGTCCTGTCATCATCTATTCCAGTTTCTTAATGTTACTGTGGCCCAGACTCTTCCTTTCAGGTTCTAGCAGTCTTTCAGAATCTCTGCTGTGCTTATTAGCTCTGTTTCCCTTTCCTCTTCAAGTCACTCACAGCTGCATTTGTTTCTACAAATCAGCTTTTCCTGTTCTGTCTGGATTATTAATGTAATTTTAATGTATTAAATCCTGTAGCTTTAAGGATCAGCACAGCAAAGAGGGGCACTCAGGATTCAAACACTGCATCATGTAAGTGGAGGGGCTCCACTGAAATGGGAGCCCAGTTGATGTCACATCTCCTTTTCTCAAAGTTCAGCCTTTCAAACTGCACATACAAAAAATATGTAAAGGTAATGCATTTGCTTGCAATGCTGACACTGGGTCAGGCTGACAGCTTGCCCAGCCTCGAGGCTGCCCCCTCTGTCACCAGGTTTCTGCACAAATGTTGGTTATTGATTACATGATCACGTAAGTTTTTCCACAGGGTATCAGCTTGAGCGTGCAGAGGTTGCAAGAGCAATTGGTTACCCATCATTGCTTATGCCTGTCATCTCCTAACTGTAAATGCTGGACTTTGTGCAAATGTTAATTAACATGGAAGAATGTGCAGTCAGCCCTAAGGTTGCTTATAACTCCCTTGTATCCATGGCCATGACATTCATGGCATAATAACAGAAAGCTGAGAGGCAGCAACAGTACAATTGGATGCTGGAGCTGCTGTGAGAAGGAGGAGAGACTTCCTGAAGTGCCAGACATTGCTGTGTGCGTAGCACCAGAATGATGCTGCAATGGCCATGTTCTGCAGCAAAATGGTAGGAGGACAGGTGAGAGATATAATAGTCTCTGGAAAGCATGCTTTTGCCTTTCAGGATGTTTTGTTCCAGAGGACAACTGCACTAAACGTCCGTCATGATTATAATGGATATGAAGTCAACTGAGGAAAAATAATAATGGAAAGAGGAGCAATGCTTGGTAATAGCTGGTACCAGTAAAACAGTATTCCTCTATCATCAGTCAGGAGCACATATTCACTCCCATGGACAGTTCATGAAATCTGGGAGCTGTCTTCAGTAATGAAAATACTATTTTATGATAGCTCTTGGTAACTTCCTAATAGGAAGGAAACTACTAACAATATCCAAAGCACTGATACGTTTGTTTTAGCTCATTGTACCATGCTTGATGGGGGAGTACAGTGTAGGCTTTTCCTTCCAAGTTGGTATTCTGTGAGGCTGCAGTCATGATCAAGGTTCTTAATTTCTTCTGCAGTTGAGAACAGCATTAAACTTTTATTGGAAGTGAATGGAACTCGACTTGCCAGATCCTCTCTACCTCTCACTCCTGAAATTTCATATGGTGAAACCAGCCTTTTGCTCTGTGATTTGTATTTCCAAACACCAACTTATCTGAGTGGGGCAGGAAGGGTCTCCTTTTTCAAATGTACTTAATTACGGCTTTCCTCGTATACCTCCCTTTTGTAATCCTGAAGTAGATTAAACAGTCCAAATGAAAAATGTGGCTTTATATAAAACACTTTTTGGTCCCTTCTTAGTATGTTTATATTGCAGCTTGGCTGAAGCTCATTGAATTATTTCCAATAGCCCAAAGACTGTTTAAAAACTGCTGTCCATGTGTTTCTTTTCATCATTGTTTGAATGGTCTTTTTTCAATTCCTTGTTCACTTTTGACATTTCATTAAACTGTTAGAGGAAGTGGAGATTAGTCAGGTCATTTCAAATCAACACAGCAAAGTCATTCAGCTGCAATGTGAGGGGAGAAGAAATGCCTACACATTGAGTTCCAGGCTAGATACTAAATGCCACACCGAACAGAGACATTGTCCCCACTGTGCAGCTGGCTTCAACTTAGAGCAGAAGAAGATTATGAAATTACCACAGGGCATTCAAATTGCAGGCTGGTTATGTTAGGAGAGGGGAGGCTGTTTTGCTTTGAAGCTATTCATTTTATTTATTTATCTCCTCAGTGACTATCTGGGGTTTTTTTTTCATACAGATGTGTAATAAAAGCCTGATCAGGATACCGAGTTAACATAAGCACCTGCTAGCACGAGAGTCCTGAGCTGGTACAGGGTGGCAGAGGCTGCTGATTCCTGATGATGCTTTGTGCTGGCTTTTTGGGTTTGGGATTTGGGAAAGCTCATGCTCACTTGGCATCTCTACTGTAGAAGGACAACACTCTTTACTAAAGGCAGGCTGAATCTCGCCTATCCTGTCTGCAGTCCTTCGGCTTGAGAGACAGGATTTACATAACTGAAGTCCTCTGTTATGGAAATAGAGCAGCTATTTAGGGCTCAGCCAGATTAACAACAATGGGCAAATGATCGTATCCTGTCTCTGAGAGCTGCCATGAGCAGTTTGCTCTTGCCCTGGGAACTGCTTTCTTCTTCCCAAGAAGAAACTGACCAAGCTCTTGAAATCACATTTCTTTACGGTGCCACCAACTCCCTAACTATTTTTACGGTGGTGGTTCATGTGTTACCTTGTCCAAGCTCCAGCTAGTTGTGATTTCTCTGAATAGTTATTTGGGATATCGTGGTTGTAACAAAATTTGCTGTTCTTAAAGCTGGGGAAAGGGGGCCGATTTTTGTGAACTAACTGAAGTCTGTCCTAAACCAATATTGATCTATGAAATCAGTTGAGTTGTGACTGTTCCTGCTCTTACTCCAACAGGAGAAACGAAGTTTAGTTAAAGCAAAACAGTAGATGACAGTTTGCTCTCTGAGTGCACTTGTTTATATCACAGTCAGCACTTCCTTTCTGCAGGCAGCCAGCTACCTCCTCATAGCAATTGCAAGAAATGACGGGCTGCAGCACTTCCAGAAATAAACTCTTACCTAAAGGCCTACGGTTTTTCATTCCTCTATGTTTTTAAGATTATTCAGATGCCCCAGTGAGCCCGTTTCAGACAGGTTTGTTCACCTGATTTGCACCTTGGTAATAAATTGCCATTTAGTGGCATCAAAGGACTATGTACATGACCACAGGCTCCCACACCTTCCCTGAGAGTTTAAGAGACTGTCCCAGTTCTTTCCACAGTGAAATCTGCCCTCAATCCCCATCCGCACTGGAATGTCTATACTTACCTCTGAGGCCAAACTGCAAGTAAACTTCAGCCATTGGGTAAACTTGTTAAAACTCTGGCTTCTATGGTTTTATTGTGAGGGCACTGCACCGTTTTCTTTAGCACATGACTGAGTCTTTTACCTCCATCCCATGTGTTTATACAGGGAAAATCAGGCCATTGGATGGCAGAATGTTTTAACATTGCATATGCTTCCCAGTGCACCCTGAGTAAAGCAGGTCTCTTAAAAATTAACCTGATAAAATGATCTTCTGTGTTGAGTCAGGGATAGAAACACTTCAACCCCACTTTATCCAGTATGCGAAGTGTCTGGAAAAAACTCACTGAAAACTTAGATCCATACTGAAAGACAACTACAAAAAGAGAAGCTTTAAAAGTCATCAAAATGCACATAAACAAGATTTTCTGGCGAGGGCAGCCTAGACCTCTGGCTTACTTGGGACCATTGCCATCAGTAGGAATCTTTCCTTTTGCTTTCAGTGGGCACTGATTCAGGCCTAGGAGAAATTGCTCTTGAAAAGATCTTGGCAGTTAGGGGAAGATTCCATCAGAAAGAGCAGGACTCAGCTTTCCATGCAAAAAGCTGAGTGTACCTCAGCAGCTGTTATTCAGATGCAGTGCGATCTGCATCACAATTTACATGATGTATTGTTGAGTGTGCTACAACAGATTTACCTTTAAAAAAACTCACTGAAGAGGTGAGTAATGAAGTAAACCACAGAATATAAGTGAGAAGCACAATCTGGGGAGGGCTTAAGTGCTGGAGTTTTGGATTTGGTTTTGTTGGGTTTTTTTGTGCAGTGATCGCTCATACAGGAAAAAACAGAATAGCTCTGAAGTACCCCCCGCTGGCTATTTCACCCAGGGTGGATCTTTCTTTTCTTGGACTCTTTGGGCAAAAATGCACAAGTGCTCTGGGATTTGTTGGTCTCCTCTGTATTTGTTCCTTGCCTGTTAGTTATTTGTCAGCAGCATTTCTCCATGGAGTATTTTATAGCACTTGAACCACACGGAAAGTATGCTCCAAGCTGAACCTGCTAAATTTGGTGAATAATCCGTTGTGTGTAGATGCTGTCATGTATTTCTGGGGAAAAAAAAAACAAAACACTAAGGGCACTCTGTCCTCTTCAAAAACACTTGTAAGGAATGGTCCCAGAGCTTTAAAAGATCCTCCCTTTTCTAAGTGCTGTGTGAATTTCCATGCAGTTCACTACCTTCATTACTGACTAGAGCCACAAACCTCAAGCCAGCAGACAGCTGGAGAGGAGCTGTGAACCTTTTTGACCACGTTTATTTTAAAATGTTAAGCCAAACTGTATATAAACTATATATAAAGTCATGGAAGACTCAGCACTCAGTTTTCTGCTATGTGCTTCTTCATCAGCCCCACCACTTGCCCATTGTACTGCACTGCTTTTTAGAGCAACTAACCCAGGTTTGCATAACCTAACTATCAACTGTCCTTGTTCTGGCACTCCCAATGACAGTTCTTCAGCAAATGAATATATAGTCGCAGAGTCCAACAGACATCTCTGCAGAGGAGCCATTGACCTGTGCAGCTCAAGTAGGAAGAATCTCTTTTGGGGACCTGGAGGCTTAAGCATGCACATTCTGGTGCTGACCTGTTTAGAGAGGGCACCACTGGTATGACTGAGACACAGGTGATGTGCATCTCTCTGGTGCTGCTTGAACCCCTGAAGTACACATTGCACTCTTGTGTCATGAAGTTTGCCCATGCTGGGCTGTGATCAGTTGCATCATGCACCCACCTCGATATCCTGTCCCCCAAGAGGATGAATGTGTGACAGCAGTCGACAGCCTGGCTCTCAGGAACAGTAAAATGTCATGGTTCTAGTCTCAGGATTTTGATCTTGTGTTATGTATTAGGCATGATGGCCTGAGGGAATTCAAGAGGTGTGTTTCTCACTGGCCATGAAGGAGAGCGAGCAATAATGGATTTGCTGGTAGAATACAGGTACACACAGCTGCAGCTGCTCTGGGCTATATTCAGTTTCTAGGCATTCACACCTGAAGGGGTGCCTTTCTGAGTACACAAAACCTGTAGAAGAAATAATAGGAAATTAATAGAAAAACGGCATACAATGCCAAGAGCTGCTTCAGGACATGTGCAGCACCACCCAGAACCCTAGAGGTGCAGAGACAGAGAATCATAGAATAGTTAGGGACAGCATTCTCTCATTGTTTCCATCTTCTGACCACGCATAGTAAGATTACTAAGCCCCACCAAGTTCTCACTGCAGCTAGACACCCCAAAGCAGTCAGTACGTACTCCCATGGAGCCAGGTTAGAACTGTAAAGCTGTAAGTGAATGACCTCAGCACAAGTGAGCTGGATTTCTTCAAAAAACTCTGCAAGTCAGGCAGTCAAACACAAGGATCCATCACACACTGTGCTTGTGTAGCAGATGCAAAAGCCTGTGCAGCCTCTGAATGTTCCACATTGGACTATAAACCATATGAGACAAATAGAGTATGTTACTAGTAAAACTGTAGGCAACAAAATATGAAAAGTCATTCTCCTTAATAAATTATTTCTGTGCTTTTAAAGGTTTGGGTCCTCAACCAATATATATTTTTGTTTGCTAATATGAAATTAATCCCTCTTGGAGGAGAAAGATTCTGCTGCCTGGCCCTCCTCACAACTCTTAACGCCAACACAGCATTAAATAAACTAAAACAATTTGAACTTTGTAGACTTTTTCTGCTGTAAAACAGCTATTACAGAAATGGCATTTAAAAGCATGTCTTTTTTTGCCTTCCAGAGTTTTGGAGTAGTCCTCCTTTTTCAGTTTCAAGATGACCAAATAGTTCCAGTAATTTCTGAACTCCCTGCCAGTTTATTATTAGTGCAACTGGCTACAAACCAGCTGACTGATGTCAGTCTCGTAATAAAGAATGACAAAGCTAGACAAGGGTCCCATGAGAAACCAAAGAAGGAGGATCAAACACAATTGTAAATCTGTGCAAGAGACTACAAGGTCTCTGGCAAAAGTTTTACTGCTTTTTATAGCACTACTTATTCAATGAGTTTTCATTCTCTTCCTTTTCCAGGTGTGTGCCTGTTCCATTGTTCTCTGTTTGGTTGTTTGGATTTTTTTAATATGTCACGTAATGGAGTATGTGAATATTCTTACTTAATGTGAGTGCATAACAATTTATTTAATACAGCTCATGAATATATCCCACAAGGTTAAGCATCCCTAGTTATTTG